>NW_026623597.1:700789-767801 GCF_030028575.1 Malurus melanocephalus
AAAAAAAAAAAAAAAAGGCCAGTCCTGTTAATCCTCATCAACTATAATTCTGTCTGAATTATATTTTCTGTCTGAATTGTATTTCTGAAGGAAATGTACATTATCCCTATTAATGGAGATTTTGAAAACTAGCTTTGTAAGAATTTAATTGACGACTGGACACACTGATTTTTCTACAGATATGCCAGTGTACCTGGRATCCCTTTGGTGAAATATACAGCTATTGCTTTTTTTCTTAAGAGAAGCCATTGTGCCAGAAAACAAACCAACGTGCTTGATAAATTTCATCTGCTATTGCAATAAATTGCTTACCAACAGCCTCCCTTCTGTTTGAAAGGTTCAGACAGTCAGAAAAGGATCACAGAAATGCTAGAAAGATTGTCAGGGACCTGAATGTAATGCACTTATCCCACTCCTGGTACACAMTGTCCTCAGAGAGAGCAGAACTCTGCACACCTTCCTTGCATGTGCTCTTCTAAGCGAGGTGAGACGCTTTCCACCTAGAACCTACAGGGTTCAGTGAATTAAACTGTGCAACTTAAAAATATATCCTCCAGTTAGGCTTTGTTACTTCTGATTCACAGGTCTGCTGTAGAACTGCTTTGGGTACAAATCTTAGAATGCATGAAACACAACAATACAAGACTGGTCAGCTGACAGCCCGAATACCTGGGTTGGGGAATAGACTCTGCTTTCTTGGCTCTGGGAGAGAGTGTGCTGAGCGTGCCATGACCCTGAGTCGTGGGTTGGTGAAAATCCTCTGTCATCAGTCACACTGAAGCTTGGGGACGCCCACTGCCATAAATCAATCAATCAGTCAATCATTTATTAATCAGGTACTTGCATTTTCATAGTTAATATAAAAATGGGCTCTAGACAATGCCTCCTCTGTAATGATACTCTGTAATGATACTCTGGCTTYATATTACAGAAGGGGGTTTATCTTCAATTAATTTATCCTTTTTCTAAGAGGGTRACATATTAATCTGAAAAAACTTTTGCCAATTGTACAAAAATGAATTAAGCGCCGCTGAAAGATCAGCACTGCAAAGTACATATGCTCATGAACAATCTGAACACATGAATAGTTCCTTCAAGTCAAGCCACTGTTTTTGAGAAATTATTACGCTCTGGATTTAGAATTTAGATCTTTATTGTAGGGTTTAAGTTCTGCACAGACCTTCTCACTAGATAAATTTAACCTAAACCAGCTTCTTTTTGGGAGATGTTTGACTGATAATAACCTTACMAAAAGAAAATCCAAATGATGTGCCCCAAGTCTACAGGATAGCATGCTGCAATTAACATTTTTAAAAGGTGAGTAGGTATATTTTATTTAAGAAAGGACTTTAGATTCTAAAACTCCTTGACTGAGGTTTTGAAGTTTAATGCTGTCAATTTTCATGGAACTTTTGGTCATAAAGGACTTTCTCATAAAGTCATCCTTTTATTATTCTGAAAGTCACATGAAAAGCAAGTCTTTTTCGATATCCAGACTGACTTAACTGCTTCTAAGGCTTTGGGTAATTCTATGCATCTTTTCTGACCAATGACAGACGAGGCCATCTTCAGAGTGACTCCATTAAATGCCTATCACAAAAGCATCCCTATTGTAAATGACACAATACGCACTGAAGGACGAACGCCCTCAGCAGCCTCCCTGGCTCCAAACACTGCTTGTTTGGGTGCTTTTGYTCTTCAGATGGCAAATGGGACAAACATTTCTAATATTCCGTGCAGAACAGAAACCTACCATAATAAATGGGAAAGATATTTTCTACCAATTCATCATGACCTCTACTTATACACTGGAAGACAGAGTAAGGGTAAACAAAATGATAGAATGTAAACATATTTTGTTGGAGCCTAAGTGGTTAGGGAAAGCAAACCAATTAATAGAAAATATATTCTTCCTGACAGTTCCTTCAGCTCTTTAATATTACACACATTTAATACTAATTGAAGCTTGTTTTTAGCTAATAAATTTTCTTTCATGTTAAGCTCGTTTAGCACAACCCTTTTGCTCAAATTTCCTCATGTAATTTAACAAGCTATCTGTATTTAAGAGTAGTTTGTTTTTTTTTTTTTCTATAATATTGACATAGAGAAGAGTCTACCAGCTAAYGGAAATTTGCTCTCTTATTGTCATATCTGTAATTTCCGTGGCGTCCCAATCTTCAACCAGTGGATACCCCAGAGACTGGACTGGAGATAATGATACTGAGTCAGAAATAGATGTCTCTAAAGAAAGAGTGTAGTAGCTCCATGCACCCTGCTTAGGTGGAGAAGCATAAATGGGCCAGGATCTCTCTCTGCAGGCTGAGGGCAGCATTTATTTCTCCTGCTAACTCTATTGGTTGCCAAGATACTTGAAGAGGAGGAGCTTACAAGGAATTTGAAGCACAGGAACGAGCTGTGGGATGGCTCCTGTGCCTTGTTTTTCTGAAGTGTTGAGCAACTCACCCACCCATGTGACCATTAAGGATGCTTGAAAATCAGATTTTAAGTATTTTGGAATAGACTCATGAAAACAGAGACAGAGAGCAGATAATTTGTGAAATTATGTCTTGCTTGCAGAAAATAAAGAAGTTTGAAAATGATGATACTGTCTTTGGGAGACCATATTTCCTCTGATGAAAAATGTGATGATGAACTCCTTCCTGGAAATTACTCACACTGAATAATCTGATCACTGTCTATATGTGACTGAACCTGAACAGAGTTTTCYTCTTGGTGGACTTTTTCTGGCTAGATTTTTGTACCAGCTAGTGCCTGTAAATTAAGCAGTATTTCTGATGAGCTCTTTCCTGATGAAGGACTTGCAAGTTTTGGGYTGGCTGGCAACTCCTTCAATTCAAGACTAAATTAATTGCTTCCTCTTTGTCTGTCAAGTCTTCTTTTTCCCCCTACAGTTTTAGGAAAAGAAACTAATGCATTTTACAACTTTTCCTTGTTGGACTGTGTTAGGATAGTGTCAAATTAACCACACCAGGGAGAAAATTTTTTTTTCTCCTCAAAGCAGAAGCCTACAGAGTACTATCTAACAATACTGCCTCACTCACAGATCTGAAGGCTATTCACYTTCTGTGTCTTTTCCATGCCAACCCAGCCTAATGGGTCTGTGTGTCCCACTAAAGCCATGTCACAGCTATGACCTGGAAATCCCCATACATTGGATAGAACCTGTCAGCAGGACAGGGTGTGGCATGGCTCTGCAAACACAGGGCGAAAGATATTGTGGACTAAAAGAGCATCCACTCAATCCAATGCCCAGCTCTGGATTTCTGTCAGTGCAATTTATCTTCTGCAGGCTGTAGGATGTTCCTTGCGATGTTGAGCAAAATTAGAAAAATGAAAGAGGTTTTAGGGTTTTTGCTGATCCAGTCATAGTTGGACTAAATATACTGACTGCTACAGTATCAGCAGTTATATTGSATTCTTTGCCCATTAATACAAAGAATAATACTTCCATTCTTTTTACCTCTTCTTACTTTATTGTGAATGTGTAGCTCTAAGATATACCACAATTCAAACTATTTGGTTACATTTTCTCAAACAGAAGTTAAGTGCTGCTGCTTTCACTTAAATATAATGGGATGCTTGCAATTTCCTCGTATTACAGTACAAAATTGTGTCTCTGTTGGCCAATTCTTTGAAAGCAATTGTATGGATACTTCAGTACATAGAAGCAAATTGCTGATGGTTATGCAATGAGATTTACCTGCACTTCAAAAAAGGGCTGTGCAAGTGCAAGATACTGCAAAGTGCTGATTGCATTACACTGTATGTTCACTCATTTTTACTGGTGGRTATCTATTTTAATGAGACAAAATAAAGATTGCATTGATCCAGTATCCTTATATTACATGAGTAGCTGACTATTAGTATAATGCAAACTTCTCTAATGTTCTTATCATAAAAAACATTGTCATTGCTTTCCAAAGAATGGTGAAACTCAGCATATGAGTTAGCCTATAACAGGGAAGTTTAATAAAGATTATAACTTTATAACGACTATTGTATATTTTAACAAAAATGAGTATTTAAAATTAACTATCTGAACACAAAGTTTAGCATCATATATGTAATGTGGCCTGTTATTAGTATACAAATATGTAGCAGAGACTGAGCTTCATGTTAAGGTTTTGCGTAGGACAAAACCAATATAGACATAAATAAAATTSTCTTTCTGAGAATACAGATGATCTGTCTGCCCTGAGCATCCTGGAAGCTACCTCCAAAGCTAGCCTGTCCTATTCCCCATACCACAAGTAAGCATTTGTGGCCGTGGAAAACGCTCTTGTAAGATGCAAGGTACACTCAGTACCCTGGGCGTGCTTAGCACCTCAGTCCATCACAGGCAGTCACAGCAGCAGCCAGCAGCATCCCCTGGGCAGCAGTGACCTCCACAACCACACAGCACACACGTCATCACCCACACACGGAGCAACCCCAGAAACTGCTATTCCATCCCAGCACGTATGCACAGACAGAAGGCTGGAAACGAGCCAGATATTGTAGGAACCTCTAAGAGATGACGGTGCAGCACAGCTCAGCTCCATGGAGCAGCCACCCACGTGCACACGAGTCAGGCTACGCACGCTTCCAGYGTGTCACTGCCTCGGATCAGGAAAAGCCTACTCTAGCTCATGTTTGTTCCCACCTCTTAACGGGRCACTTGAGCACCAGCCTGTCAGTTGGAACGTCTTCACATATGGTATCCCTAGGGTTGCCAAAGGATGACTGAAAATACTGGAAGTGAACAATGGGAGAGACTCAATAATCCTCTTCCTCACTCCCCAGACTTGACACAAGCAGGGTTGAGGCATGCAAAAGAACAGCACTTCACACAGAAGGTCAGCTTCTGCCAGCTTGAGATTTGGTACAAACACTTCATGGAATTAAGCTGTTTCCTTGTGCAGAATACACATAATGCCATTGCGAGCCATCCTTACTTCACCATCCTTATGCCTCAGCCTTAACTAGGGACTGAACTGAAGATACCGMATCGCGTCTTCTCTCTCTCTGATGAGATTACAAATACAAATATCAATCAAATAAGATTTGAAATCCCAAGCAAGAAGACATTGACGAACTAAATCTGCAGGCTGACACTCACATGGAATGCAATTCAGTCTGAAAATATTCAGCAAGAGTTATTATAAATGTTTTCATTTATGAAGTAGACACATTTAAAAAGGTATACACAATGCTGTTTTACAGTGTTACATTACTCTACTGCAATTAATTTCCAAGAGGTGAGCAAGCCTGTGGGAATGGCATGGTACCATGGACCCAACAGACTGTCTGAAAACCAAGTATATGGTGCCACTGCCTGCCAGCTGATAGAAGCAATTAATGAGGGTTTCAGCCCAGCTCCATATGTCACTGGTCCCTAAGCACCACTCCTTCAGATACTCTTGTTTTAAATCTCATGAGGAAATTTGGGAGCTGAAGGGCTGGAAATCTGGTAATCTCCACAAAAAAAGGTGGGGAGGTGTAAGAAGGACTGTTCCAGTAGGAGAGCTTACACAGGTTTGTTCTATGAGTAGAGTGTTTAACTCTCTAGAATTGTCAGATCCAGCACTTTTTATATGAATTTATTTTAAAATCAAATACACACACCCTTTTCACCACCACACATGTTTTTTAAGGGCATTTTAATGATAAAAGTAGAAATTAAGGAAAAACTAATAGCTCCAGTATCTATAACTTTAAACTCCCAAGTGAATTTCCAGTCACATAAACGAATATTTTGGTCTAAAGTCTCTCAGCCCCCAAATTTGGATAACAGTATGAAAGATGATAAATCTAGAAAAACCCCAAGTCTTACCTTCTTGTAGAGACTTCTCAGGTCTCTGTACTGCCACATACTATTGAGGACCTGAGATGCTGCTTTCACCACTTTAGGCGAATGCCTGTTAAACACATATATTAAAAAGGGAGAGARAGAAAAAAAAAGAGTGAGAAAAAGACTGTTAAGTACAGGACACCATTCATCCAAATTTTCAAATGCATTGCTATTGATTTAAACCCACAATTACAGTATGTTTTAAATATACCATAAGACCTTTGCTTGGCATCTTGGACACGAATGTGTTTTTAAGTAAGGGCAATGTATCTTATTTCTACAGTACCAATCAATCAGGGAGGAGGCAAACGGGTGTGTCTCAGCACACACAATGATTTCTGCTGAAAGCATAGGAAGAGGAATAGGAGGTAGCAATTGGGAAAACTGTGGAGGCCCCAACTGGCCTTACATGTATCTCAGATACGCTACAACTTCTGGCATGAAGGGCAAGGAATCAGAGCCAGAATTTCTTTCTCTGTAAGCTGCCAAATTCCAGCTCAGGATAGTGTGCCCAGCTCATTAAGCTCCTCTTAGCAGCTGCCAAAGAAACTCTCGATGGGTGATGAGCACTGGTTTTGAAATGCAGAGCCAAGATGCAGGAATACAARTGATTTAAAAAGTTATGATAAATTTCATTAGGAATCCAAATGCAGGCTTGGATTTTGCTCACACCATTATCCTTTAATGACAGCAATACAATGTCATGTTGAAAACCCTGGAACTTCACATGGGCTTTCTTTTCAGACAGGTTTTGAAAGATGATCTAAACTATTGTCACAATCAGTTGGTGTCATATATTCTTGTAGGACTAGGTAACTAAAAAAAACCCTAAAAATCAGAGTGTATTCATCTCAGCAAAGAAGAGTCAAATGGAAAAAGACCAGGAAGATAAACCGGCCCATTAAGGAAGCATACACTGTGCTGGAACAAAAACACACATAAAGCAGTAAAACACTAGAAAGCCTTGCAAAGGCCAAAGTCCAGAGTGAGGATTGATGGAGTTCAGGCCAGTCATTGAGATGATTTATGTTTTACTCAGAAGAGGCATAKGGATTGCAAAATCAAAGAAAAACCTGAAAACCAGCAGTGTAAGTTACTGCTTTGGGCAGGAGCCAGGCTTTGGTTCATTCTGTGACTTCTGAGAAGGATCATTGGTAGGCTGACAGTCAAGCTGGTAAAGCATTGTTATGACACAACTGATTCATTAATACAACAATTCCCTAGTAATTTATTTGGTGCTTTTTTTCCCACTTCTATTCCATTTCTCACCCAGARTACAGCAGTAGGTGGGTAATTGGTGAGTAAACAGGATTTTGATAAACCMTTTCAAGCATAATTGTTTTTATTATGCTTCCAGCTGTACTGGCTAGTGGGGTGCTGGTAGCATGGAGAAACCAGGAAAATAACTGTGCCAGCCACTCTGTGAGTACTGAGGAGAGGCAGGAGCCATGTGAAGCTGATATGAGCTTGGCCRATATAAATACCCTCATGAACACCCGTTCACTCATGCGGTCATACAGGGAGASCGTTCAAGCCCTGGGCACATTCCAAAGGCTAGCAGGGCCAGCCTCACACTCCTGGCACCCATACATGCCAGGATGCATGGCCAGTCCAGTATCCTGCACATTCAGAAGCAGTTGCTTGATACTGGACACAATGATTTCACACAGAAACATTTTACTGGATTAAAGTGAGTATGCCAGATTTTTTTATCAGTGCAATAACCAGCAGTTTCAATTTTCAAACAATGAATTACCTATAAGGAACCAAACCAAACAAATAGCACACAGTACTGACATTTCTGAAAGCTGAAAAATAGAACTTTTACTTAAGATGGGCATTTGCAGCACTGTGTGTTGACAGGTTTTCTTGTTCTAGAACTCCGTAACCTGTAAAAATAATAACACAGGACTGCAGCTCAAAGAACTTGAGAGGAGGGATACATATCACAATTTGGAAGTGCATTTTGKAATTACTCTACCTGGACTAAAAACTTTAATTAGAAATAGATGTCTTTCACAGTTATGAGAGATATTCAGATTGGGAATTGTGCCCTCGGATCCTCCTAAAACTGACCATGACACTTCAAACATTCCAGACTCAACAGGTATTARTATTCTTCACCAGATAATAAACAGGTTGACAAATGCATTATTCTGAGGAAAGACACATTCAGCTTAGGAGAAATGGATATGAACCTGCTTGCACTGTCAGTACATTTGGTCTAGAAAATACAAACAAAAAATTTAAGTAGACTTAATAATAACAAAATRCAAATATAAATAAATTGGCAGAGCATGGGGAGCTCCTACAACTGGAAGTACATACTTGGTCACACTACTACTTTTTAACCCTTTTACAATTCGAATGCAAGAATGTTTCAATAATGAATTTGGTATGAAAGGAAAAGGGTGACAATAGAGGAACAGAAATGCAATTAAATTATATTGGCAATGCTCCGATCACATAGGCGAGCATAAGTTCTCATACCAAATGTAGGGTGCATAAATCTTTCCTTCAGGTTGTGGCCTGGCTTTGTGGGGCTCTTTAAGAGCTCTGATGCTGCAGTAGSCTGTGTGATGACAGCTCCGAGTAGRTGGACTGATGGGTTTTGTACACTACAGTGAAGGCTTTTTGTTTTCAAACTGCCATAGTCCCATTGCACTATACTTCATCAGGTTGACAAATATGAGAACCAGGCTATCTGTTTTAGGCAAAAGAAGGATAAAGAGTGAACTCTTCATGAAGAGTGTGTACATAGCCAAACAGACAAGATGAAACCATAGCTGTTCTGAAAATGTCACAGTTGTGTGCAAGACATTTTTTGCCCCACAAAGCAGCCTAATGCTCTCTCAGAAGCAAGCAGTCAGAAAACCCACGGATTTACTACCAAGCTGGTGGCAGGGTGCTGTGAAGAGGGAGAGTGCCTTTACATTCTTCATTCCTAGAGCAAGAGGAGCAGCAACAGAACTGTGGTGAGCTCCTTCCTTTCAAAGGATCCCTCCACCTGCATGTCACCCCTTGTGCAGGGTGCAATCCAACCCCTGTGATCCCTAATGTTTATCAGGATCTTTCTGCAATTGCTTAGAGGTTGGGGTGACTGTAGAAAATTACTCTTCCTTATAAGCACATGGAGTGCACTCCCTGCACTGCTGACAGCACATCAAAAATAAACCAAAGCATATGGGAAACTTTGGGTATTGGCATTGTCTGTTTCTTGTCACCCTTCACAYGGGGCACATGATTTCTGTCAAAACTAAAGGGTTCAACTCACGATTACACAGAGAAGGCAAACACATCCAGGACTAGCAATATGTACTGGAGAGGTTAAAAAAAGGTGCAAGGTGATTTGCAAAAAACATACTTGTCTCCTTTACTCTTAGATATGCCAACCAGTTTCTCAATGCCGCCTGCGTCTCGTAAGGCCTTGGCATTCTCCATGTTTTTAGTGATGACTTCATGCAGAGTGCAGCAAATGGCAGTAACGGTGTCATCAGACATGGCCTTGCTCGCTGAGCTGTTGCTGTTGTTAGCGCCTGGCAGTCGGTGGACCAGATCCCTCATGGCATAYTTGCCTTTGTTGGGAGAAAATGAAGGGAGAATTCAGAAGATACAGCAATAAAGGGAGACGGAGAAGCACAGGGAAAACACRAAGACCAATAGCACCATTTGCATCATTGCATGTAACGTAATTGAATACTGATATTATTTTGGTAATCTAATTGCATATTGATATTATTCTGGAGCAAGCCATATTTACATGATTGCATGTTCAAACATTTCACACATTACGGACTCTTAATATTTCCATACTGCATCAGTCAGAGACTTTGGATATGGCCACATCCCTTAAGAGAATGGAACTATGATGGTAAAGCCAAGTATATGCACAAAGGTAACCTGAATACCTCAATTCACAGAGCTTGGCAAGTCCTTGTCTCCCACCAAACAACTTACAACTTGTTACTATAAATTCTATGTGCATCAATTGTCAAAACCACAACAGYGAATGCAAATCCAATGATGYTGTTATCTGTGAAAGAGTCTYCTCTGAAGAYTTCTTYACTRCACAAGGTTARTTCTATTCTATATGTAGSAATTTAAYWGGRTTTGTTAGTGTTTCTTAGACYGTATTGCTCAAGAGGACACMATTTTTTACACCCATCCTYAGTTKTGTGCACGCTACTGACWAGAAAAGGAGCCTTTYTGACATCTATTCCAGTCTGGCATTTAGCAAGGATTTACTGAATAAAAYCCTAACCTCCAGAACTTAAAACGTCATAAAATAAAAGCAATTTTCAAAGTAATCATATAAAACATTTAAAGAAAAATAAATTACTTTTGGATTTGATTATCTTTTCAAACCTAAATTATTCTAAAATTCTTTCCATGCTTAAATGAACAGACTTCTTTTTCAAATTTGCACTTAAAAGTCATGTAGTGCTTGTGAAAGTATTTAAAAAGCAGATTCTGAGAATTTATATACAYGCATACATATATGTAAATATACACATATATACGCAGTGTAAATATAAATGTAAATACATATAAATATAAGACAGGATTAGCCCCAGTGCAGATACACAAGAAGCCTCACATCAGTTCTAGAGGACTGCTATTATCGTAAATGGCTGCTCAATCCTTCCATGTGATGAAGAGAATATCAGAGAAAGAGAAGAAGACCTGATGAAGTTATGACTGAGGTCAGTGAAACAACTCTGAATCACCTTCAATGCAGCTGGGCTAGGAATTTGCATACAGYAATCACCATGAGTGTATCATGCAGGATGAAAAGGACAAGAAAATTGGGAAATATAAACATAATTAGTAATCTAATCTACATCACATTTCGTGAATGATCAGGTATGATTATTGCATATAATATGATAATTTAATCAGATTTTTGGGATCACTTAAAAATGTTCTGATCAATTAATGTTTATGCATACTTATTAAAAATCTTATTTCTGAATTCATAAATTCAGTTATTTGTATCCATATTTGAAAGYAGAGGTAAGAGGAAAATCACACCTTTTAACTATCAGACATTGAACCATTTTTATTTCTCAGAATTTTGCCTGATGTGGCAGAACTACAGTCAGTCATTTGAACAGAATAGTCATAATACAGATAAAAACTAAAATCCCTGTACTGAACTGTTAAAGATTAGAAAATAGATTTTGTGGTAATGTGAGGTGTTAGAAAATACTCATTCTATATCATGTAAAAACATTCCTGATCATAAAAAGCATTAGACTACCCACAAAATGTGTACAGTAGGATTTGAATCTTAACCAGTGTGCTGCAATGCAAATACAAATCCTATCCTCAAACATTTTTATTTTCTTTGAACTTAATATTTAATTTACTTTCACTGTTACAATTTAAAGCAATATTACTGATATCAGATGTAGTACAGTTGTTAGCATCACTTTCTCTTCAGAAATCTTCAGAAATCACTGAAAAACTTCTTCTCCCCTACAAATTTATGAAACACTGTTCCAGAACAGTCTGAAATGCCATTTTCATTTGAATCTGTTTGTTCTGTGTAACATGAACACATTAACAGTTGCCTATCACTTACAGTGATTACTTTGCAACACATATCAAATTAAGCTGGTGYTTCAAAAGAAAATAAACTATGATTTGATGCAGCTTTTACTCTTCTAGCACAGCATCTGCCACTGGTTGGGAGTAAGTACAAGTASATAAATCAGATCAGTGAGACTTTCTGCTTTACTCTGTGTGCACATCCAGAACAGACCCATCTGCCTTTTTCCTTCTGTGCCTCACTTAAATTTCAACAGAACATCTCAGCACCTCTGGTGGAATCAGTTGAGGATGATCATTCCATTAGCAGTCAAAGGCTGCGTCCTGAAGCATTGGATGCAARGAAATCTGGATGGCTGCCCCAAGCAGAGTTCTTTCCTGGAACTGGTCTAGTATTCCAGGCAATAGTATTCACACCAGTACACATGCCTAGACACACAAAATGCTTCTTACAATAAATAAAGGCTTTGAAGCTAGCAGGGAAAGCTCGGTAGGAAAACAAAAAGAAACACAATCAAGCTCGGTATAAATATTCTGCACATGCCAATCCTCAGCAGTTCTAACATTTCTGCTGTGCACACCCTTCAGTTCAGCTTGAGAAGATCAAATCAGTATTAGATACTTCAAAACAATAAAACAGGTGTTTTACAGATAATGTGTAACAGTGGGACAATACAGCATTCCTTATTCYGAGCAGTTCTAGTAATTCCAGCCCAATATTACTATCCAATTCTTAATCAGATGTATATTTAAACTAAAATATATTCTGCGTGGGTTTGGTTGCATTTTGTCACCGCCTTTTTTTTGCCTCCTCAGAACTGCATCAAATTTAGCCTTTGGATAGGAATACCAGAAGACTCACAGTACACATTTTGTTACCTAAAATCTAGTCACTCTATTTCATTTGCAGCAGCTATGCAAGCTGCTGTCCAGTCCGGAGATGCCCCAGTCAGCACCTGTACTGTCAATGCCAGGCCCCTATTCCTGCCAGGAGCTGCCTGTGGGGCACACAGGTTTTCCCTATCCCTGTCCTGTCCCCAGGAGGCAGCGAAAGACACGACTGCCACTTCAACAAAGCTGCTCACCTCCATGGCAAAGCAGCTGGTGGCAATTCTGACAGGCAAAATGTCCTTACAGGGGCTCACCAAACAAAGGTGGCATACCAGCTGGAACAAGACGGGAGTGGCTGGGCTACAGAGTTGATCTAAGACACTGTTTACATGGTCTTAAAACCTGTTAACAAGGGTAACTGCTAGCACATTTTCTGTGGTTTGAGTACTTCCAACACTGTATCAGCTACGTGGAAAATATACAGAAAAAGAAGGAAATTTGCTTTAATACAGAGTTAAGCCACAGAAGATGAAAGTCAAGGACTATCCTTTATACTGCAAAAAGTTTTTCTAAAACTATGTAGTTACTTAATAAATCACTGTCCTACATTGACAGAAAAAAAAAGTAAGTTATTGGTGAATTTCTCTTAACTCAGTTCCTCCTGCTTTACTTCAGACATGAAGAAAAGAAGGGTCATGTTTTCTAGCATGAGCTACACAAGAAACCGTGCTCTGCAGTGTTGTGAATGTGAGGTACTGCCACAGGTACTCTTCCATCAACCCAACACAGCTGACAGCTCCTGGGATCCTCGACTTCTGCACTGGTGTATGTTACACTCTTGCAGAGCATCTGCATTTAGAATTTTCTTTTCCATGTTAAGAGCCTCTTCTGAAAGCAGACTGAAATGTGTAATGGAAACCAGTGCTGGAATGTCAGCAAAGAGTTATCTAGCACTATTATTATCTAGCATGACTAGCRTGAGAGCTGGCCAATTCAGCTTGCAACACAAGAAGCCTCCCTGAAYGGAAGAAGTGAGAACAGACAAGGCTGCTGGGAAGAGAGGCGAATGTGTGTGAGGATTAAATAAAAAATAAATAGCCTTGTTAATTTTCATTAGGGTCCATGCAGAACTGCTTTAATCTACAAACAAATTGATTTTTTAATTTTTACTTTTTGTATTTGAACAACATTACACATTGTAAGACCCAAAACTGATTTGAAGCTTTTAAAGAGGATTTATGTAATATGATTAAACATAGCCAACAGCTTGACAAGGAAAAAAGAAATCACATTTATTTGTTAAATTTCACTCTTAAAGGAAGGAAGAAGACATTAAATAGACATAACAGGAAGCACTGTCTTCTCAGTGCTTGGGAGAGAATTTTTCCTGATACTATACATTTTAAAGTTATTTTTCTAAGATAAGACTTCCATCATTTTCATATTAAGAAGGTGATTCATCTAACACCATGCACTAAGTCTTTGACTGTAGGATGATAGCATTTGCYTATTATTTCAACAATGAAGATTTAATGTCTTTTCCTTTGCATGATAAAAGTCTCAGCACCTTAATACCTTCCTCTGTTACTTAATTCATGAAACTTTTCACTTCACAGGATCACATAACTGTCCTAAGAGAGATTCTGCCTTCAGATCCAAACAGCAGAACAAACTATTCTTCTGGTAGATTAAACCASAGCAAAATCATCACAGATAAGGTTCTGCTTCTCTAAATATTTCCTTACTATTGCCTTGAGACAAATTCACTGCTGTTGTAACATTGTTGAATCCACTTCCATTTTCACTCTTCTCTGAACAATGTCTTTGACACAMTGGCAAATTTATTAAACAGTTGTGACATGGTTCCTAGTTTGAGAGGACAAGATTAGGAAAGTTGACCTATTAAAGAACCAAGAAACCCATACAGATACTAATTCAAACTAAGAACACTGTACTAGAGATAGATCTTTCTCTATAAAAGTAATTGTTCAGTATTCCACCCCTCGAAAGATACCCATTGATCCACATCATGTGGTCAGTTAATATAAAAATGGCAAAATGCCACCATATTTTGTTGTAAAGATACAGATATCCTATTCCAGAACTACTGGTGTCTGTATGCCAGAATACATGTGAATTTTCTTCTCTTTGTGCTAACGTGTGGGCTCCACTTAGATATAYGTGGTTTGGGTCACTTTCACCACCCCTGTGTTTTTAATACCACTCAACTTCAGTATTTCACAGCCTTTACTGAAAGAATGTGACTGGGAGAGCTTTCATTATTACTTCCAATCATTAATAAATGTGCCAAAACTATCTGCTTCATTCATATGGAACAGATTTTGGTCATGAGTCAGTGTATTCACCTGATAGCCTAATAAATTTTTCATTCAGTATTCATCCCATGATAGCAGTGGCAGAAACACTGCTACTATATTTGATAGTTCATTCCTGCACCATGCATTGTTTTAAGGTGTAATGACAACCACTATTGGCACTAATGTAGCACCTGGAAGTGCCCCTCAGGGTCCAGTTGTCGCTGTTCCAGAGGATCACTGTGCCCTCTCTGAACACTGGAAATTTTCTAGTACATACTGAGGTGCAAGAGGGGGTGTAGGAGCCCATAAAAAAAAAAAAAAAAAAAGAATGATTATGCTTATTGCAATATGTAGCAAATTCTGGACTTGGAATGCCTAGACAATACAAGCTATACTGTAGGCATGAGAGGAGCAGTCAGTCCCAYGCCATTTCAGAGGGTAAAGATTTGTTCATTTTCATAGGGAGATTTTCTTTCAGCAATCAAACTCTCAAGGGGGGCAAACTATGCTGATTTTAAAGGYAAAATAGGCTAAGAGGTCAGAAATGCTGTCAAACTGGGTCTTAGGGCCAAACACGTGCGTTTTTTTGCAAGGCAGAGGAGGAAGCAAGACCAAGAACATGAAGCAGGGTAATGCCAAATCTGTTAGGCCAGGAGTAAAGCAGCAGGTGGAAGGAGACAAACCTACATCTTTGAAAGCAAAAAAAGGCTGCAGTACTGAGGTTGAGAGACACTTGACCCACTGAGAAGATGATTACTGCTCAGGCTTTGGGGAGCAGCAGGAAAGGTGAGTCAAGAGTAAGAAAAAATCCATGTTATGAGGCAATGTTGGTTTATAAAAGAGGATCCCTTTTAAAAGGAGATTTATAAAAGAAGACAGAGCAGCGCAACCTGAAATAAGGGTCACCAGCCAGCACAAAGTTTAATGCCCTCTTGCTCACCACTGAATGACATGACTGCCTCCAGACAGACCCTCACTGCAATCACAGAGCCAGTGACTTTGCTCTCCACCCTACTCCGTGTGACACAGCCTCTGGCAGYGCTGGCTGCAGGGTACATTGCCTGTGAAGGACTGCAAGGCACAGTTTGCACACTGCAATGATCTCTTCCCTCGTCTGGGACCCTCCTTTGACAAGACTTCAGCAGTGGACAGAGCAGAGTTACAACACTCCAAGGTCACTCCACTCCTTCTGTCAAACCCCCATGGCTTGGCCTGTCCTGGCTCATGGCTCATCACAACACATCTGTTTCTTATTCCTAAGAGTATTGTGCATGAATTGTTACTGGAAGGAGAAGGTGAAAAACCCCATGAGCAGTAAGACTGAAAAGCATTTGCCAAATAGAATGAGTCCCACCACTTCCAGCAAGTGTCAGGGAACAGAGGATTCTGGATCAGTTTGGGATGTAGGTGTAAAAAAAAAAAAAAATCAAACCATWTTCAGGTAAATAGGGGGGAATTTCTGTACCCAAACAGATGGGGGTAATGTGGTTTCAAATTCCCTTGGGTACTTGAGATACCTGCACAGAGTTGGTAGACCTATGGAAGACAATACAGACCCTGGAAAAGCAGATGTAAACAAAATTGGATACCCTTTGGTCCTTAATTTTTAATGCTTATTTCTAGGCACCTAGATTTCATTCTCAATGCTTGGACAAAAATGCTTTTTAGGTACTCAGGTCCTTTTACTTCTTATGTTAGTGACATGCACAAACATTTGTAATCTCTGGCACTTCAAAATAAATATGAATTTTGCTACATAATGGTAATTGACTACAGTACTGCGATTACCCTTATAAAAAAAAACCCCTACCACCTCACCTCAATCATTTATAAGGGAAAGAGTGATGAGCTAACTTAAACTGGTTTTAGTGAGCAGCTCAAACCTCATGGGCTGGAAGCCACTGTTAGAGCTGCTTCACATTAAGCATAGCTTCACTATTAAGTTGGGATAATGAGTACTTTGAGCTAGAGAACAAAACCAGATTTCATTTCCTTGCAAGGTTTTTTTGAATTTAAATTTTAAGACTCTGTGGAGATAAATAATTTTTTGAGARTAAAGAAGGAATAAAAACCATTACACACACATGCACTCTTGTGCCCCTTAAGGATCCAGGTGCACTTTGCTCATGGCTGCTGAGATAGAACAAAGAATCAGGTGGAGGTCTCAGATTCCCTTTTCACTTCAGATAAATGATACACACTTTTAGTTTTTCACCACCTCTGATGACAGGCAGCAAGATTTCAAGATATAAGATTGATATTTGGTATGGACCATGACAAAGAGGAACAGTATCTTCCCTGGTGCATTATATGTGATGTGTCAGTCACTGGTTTTCTTTTTTCAAAATCTTTTTTATCAAGAATAAATTCAGCCATCAGCAGTGTAGCTCCCTGCAGGGAGCAGGAATAGATATTTTTCACAGTTTTAGGGAAGAAACCCTCACACTATCACAGAGTGATGAAAGCACRTAAAACACCAATAACTGTGTGGCAATGTCAATTGAGATTTGCTTGTAAAAGAATCAAACATCTAAAAGGGTAACCAATATAGAAGCTTTCATCTTTTGAAAAAGATTAAAGATGTTGGTTCTATATTTTGCAAAAGAAAGGTACGARGAGAACAAGGAATGACAAAGGGCACAGCCATAACAAGGATGAAGGAGCAGCATGTACAGAAGCTATTAGCACTGGACAAAGACAAAAGAGAAGCATTTTAGTATTTTGAACCTGAACATGCCATGGGAAATCACAAGTGGGTGAAATGCAATCACCGCTTTTCAGCAATATGCTTTCTCAGATCCTTCACAGATTTTCTTTCCTGTAGCAGCATTTTAACCCAGTTACCCTCCTCCTTCAGCTTCTCTCCTTCCAGAAACATAACTTTTCCATTTCATATGATTCCTGCCTCCCTCYGGATGATTATTTTTCTTGTTTTCAACTCATCTTCTCAGCACTACCCCCTCTCCCCTCTATTACAAGACTAATAATTTTTCTTCCTTGAGCTGCATGCCCTCAAACCTTTGGGTCCTAACTKTGAAGTTTTCATTGTCCTTTGCCACCTCTTGTAAATCTCTGCATCTGCCTTGTTTGCCAAGCTTTTCCATTCTCTCCTGATTTTGGTTTAAATATCTACACTCTGATGCTCAGATACATCCTGCTTTTTTCACACCCCTGCATTCCCAGTCCCACCTGTCCCACCCACCCCGGACTCATGCTTTTTAACGTTCTGAACTAAAGGACATTTTGGCTAGTTTGCAAGCATAGATTTTAGACTCACAAACACCAGTGTCTTTAAAAGCTATTGCTCTGCTGCCTCTTGAGTATATCTCAATTCCACAGCAGCTATTTAATCTGCTGTTGCTTCTAATACTGATTTTACTCCTCTCTCAGTGGAACCCCTTCACATTCTGCTTGTCTCTCACACTGCAGATATTCAGACTTTATACAAGCAATTATTGTAAAAACTAGAGATTGAAGAACTTCCATGGCTCTTTGGCTGACCATAACCTGCAAATTCATGTTCCAATATGTGCTTTAAAGGCTAGATCCATGTCTGCACTTTGCATGCAGAAGCACCTCAGATGGCTCTGTCAGGGGTAATGTCAAAACCAGAGCACTGTATTGAGATCTCTGCCACTCCCATCTTTGCTGCCGTCTTTTTTGGCAGTTTTCATGGGATGCATGCTGCCTGCCATGTGGATTTCTGGAGAAACCAGCTCTCCTTCAGGGGAGTATGTGCCTGCAGCAAAACAGTCAGAAAACTAATGCAGAAATGGATTTATGTGTACCACGGCCAAATGGATTTTCTGTTTCTTAACAGCACCTCTCATCCAGCATAGTGGATGGCTTCTGTTTTGAATGTTCATCTATGCATCAATCAAGCAATCCTCCCTCTCTCGTGCTGAAGAGGCAAAGCAACCATGAAACWCAGGCAGCCCAACTCAAGGCTGTGCTCTCTGATTTGCAACCTGGTKTATGAAGATGAATTTGGGAAGAGGTGCAAGTGTTAATTTGTTGACTGTCTCACCCATGCTGGGACTGTAAAACTGAGTCAGTCCAAGTTCAGCTTGGCCTGCCTAATTAYCTGATGACCTGGTATGCCAAGAAGTGCTGGGTCCACAGAATAATCTCCACTGGTAAGATTCTATTTCTCACCCTCAGTGAAGAAAGCAGCTTTTTTTAAGGGATGCAATCAGAGGTATAAATACTCTTCTGCTTTTCCGCTCTCTTGGCCAGAAAAAAGGATTTGGGTGGTGGCTTTAACTGTCTCTATTGCAGTCTTAGCTCTGGAGGGTTGTCTGATCAAAAATGACAACCTCAGGCTTAATTGTTGTTGGATCCAAGGAATTTATTCTTGCATGTTTGGGTTTCATATCCARAATGGATGGAGTCCATGCAATAACTCAAATAATTTCATTCTAATTAATTTTGATTGCATTTCCTGCCAGGTGTACAAACTAGAAAATGCATGGAAAGGAGTTGTTAGCCTACCTATTGATTCAGGTAGTGCAAACATATCCAATTAACCAGCTCCTTTACACACCAACAAATTCATTTCTTGCTTAGACTGCACTGTCATCTTTCCTTTCATCTTTCCACTAGCCCAAGGTAAAAAAAGATTCTGCAAGTGAAGTGATTCCTCAGTTTAATTGCTGCAGGCTAAGTTTTCTGATTACTGGAGCTGGTTTTAGTCCCTTGCTATGCTCTTCCGTGCTCCCTGCAGAGAACAGAGCTTTTGGAAGACTGAATTAAAAAAAAAAATATAGTCATTTAATTAATGTTATGATTAATCAGTGCTGCTAAAATGCTTTSAAGAGGAAAAGTGCTATGTGACTGTTGAGTGGAATTTTAGTTTTATCTGCATTATTTTGTGAGATAGGATAATATTTTGCTAATAGTCTGATTCAAGGGACTTTAMATTAGAGAATAATGAAGAAATAAAAATATGTAATCTATTTTTGGAAGAGTAAATTTAGACTTCCAGGTCTATGCCCTGATGCAACACTCACTGAAATTAATGAGCCTGTCTACCTTAAACGGTATGAAATCAGATTCATAAAAAAGTAGCTCTTCTTTTCCACTTTGGTTTTTATTTTGTGTCTGAAACAGAACAAGATCCTGACAGGAGGAGCCAGAGAGAATTTCAACTGGACATTACCCTGTTTTAACTGTCTATGAAGGAACTGCAATTTATTCACTACTCTTCTATTTCTTTACTTGTGCTATATATTGCCTGAAAGTTACAAAAAAATTTCTCCCCATGGTATGGTCTGAAAGACTGATTGTTTTTGCATGCTTTTATATGCAGTTAGGACAACACCATGGTGAAATCATGAAGATTCTTAAATTTAACAGACGTGTATGCTAAAATATTAAAAGAAATAAAATCCAAATTGATCCTCATTACCTTCTCTGTTATTAAAGGTTTAAAAAAAAGCATAGATGCAAATGAGTTAGCTCAACAAATATAAATCTTGGTAAAGTGGTAGTGTCTTTTGAAAACAACTCTTCCAGCAGAGATCAAAACCACTCAAGTCATACTGCAATGTTGAATTACTTCAGTGTTCAAACATTTCTTAAGTTATCACCACGAAAACTACAGATGGAATAGTTAAGATAATTAATCYGTGCATGATGACAAAACAATATTAAGGATATGTACCAGCATTTCACATTGCTTTAGTGTGCGCCATAAAATAAAAGCATTTATACATCAGTAACAAAATGCTGGTGAGTTTCTAAGGCTCAGTGAGACCATATACTAGCTTTACAGATTTCAGTGGTTGGGAGAAGGACATAAAGGAAAAGAAAAATAACAAATAAAAGAACATCAACAGAAAAAGTGACAGATGTTTAAACATTGTTTTTTAAAACTTTAAAGGCAAGTAATCCATGAATGGATAAGAATGTAATACAGTATTTGATTTTTTTTTTCTTGCAATTTGCAATTGTTATCAAATACCCCATGAAAACWGTATTCATTTGTTGAACTACTAATGTGTAACTAAACCAGACCACACAGAGGTCTGCTGCAGTAATGAAGCTACTGGTACATTTATTAGAAACAGGGTCTCTCACATTAGTCATGCATGAAGTGGACATGTAGTTGACTTTACAGGTATTTTACAGGTATTYTTTAGAGGTCTACTAATTTTGCAGACAATACTAATGTTCTGACTCCTGCACCCTACAGGGTGTTTCGTCTTCCTAGCAGCATAAGCCTTGGAAAAGAGCAAATGGCACTTTAGCTCTCTATTTTCATTCACCTCARGCTACTACAATGTAAGACCTGAATAATAAATATGAGAGGAAGGATACAATGCAGAGTGAAAACAAGTCTTGTGTTCTCACAGGAACAGCAAAAATGCATCCAATAACCTTTTTTAACAAATAAGTATTATTGTTTGTTTTGACTACAACACAAGTAGTTCTTATATTTCTCATAATTTTTTTCTCATCTCTTCTAAGAGATACAGTTCAGTTTTAGTTATGTTTAAAGAAATTGTGTCAAATGAATCCTAACCCCAACGGCTCCATCGCTGTACAGATCTTTGGGAGAATAGTTCTGTTTGTGCTTCCTCAGGAGGTGGGAGGCAAAGGGTTCATAACGTGACTTGGTTTTGGGTTGTGCTACTGCTGAGCCTTTCAAAGTAACAGCTCCAGCTGTCACCTTCAGGCCAGCGGCTGATCAAGTCTTCCCTCCAGAGGCCCTCAAAGAAACCTTGCCTCCAGACATCCATTTGAGGTTGCTCAGTGTCATTAAACACTGGCTTTTTAAACCTAAGTCACAGCTGCTCACCTACAACTCAGTAACACATGGCAGGAGCATTCTCAGGGCTGTGCAGTCACTCAGTTCTCTTCTCTCACCTCCATGGGATGCAACTGCCCAYAAACACGAGTCAGAGAGTCCCTATGTTAAACCTGTTAGGCTTCTCTTCCAGGAGATAGGCTGGACAGAGGAGACCTGCTTAAGGCAAAGCCCATAACCTGTCAGATTCTTCAAGTTCACCTCTCTCAGACCTCAGCAACACTGGCTGACCTCTGCTACTTCCAAGGAGAAAGGGAGAATTGGGCAAATAYTCCAAAAGTCTTTTTCCTCCACCAGATTTGTGGAAAAGACAAATCTGGCAGAGAACAGCTGGCTCCTGGGCTCCAGTGCCTTATTTTAAATGATCAAAGTGCTCTGAAAGACTAGGGAGGAGTCAGAGTGAAAATTTTACATGTACTCAGCAGCCTTGCTACTTCTGTGAGATGTGGCAGAATATAAACTACACTCTGCATTGCAGGGGAGGGATGGGAGMTTGGGCTTGGAGTGCTGGAAAAGAGTAGACATAACTGCAACAGAAAAACRAGCCTGAAAAATAAATGCTCTCAGCTAAACAAAACAGGTAAGAGGTCAGATACAATGCTGACCTCCTAACCACAGCAGATTCAGAGGACAGTATTAACAAAGGCATAATATTTCTTGATTGACCGCTCCTTCAAAAATTATAAATCTGCAGAATGTCATGTTCCCTTCATGAGAACAACGTTTGTTGTTAGTGTAACCTTGAAAAACTTCATCCCCAAATATATGACTTTGCATATTCTCACACTAATAGATGCATTTTCCTCTAAATAAAATTACCACTGATGATTTGCTAAAATAATCCTGAGTTATGAAATCCAAATAAGGTATAAAATGTATCACTTTAAAAGCAGCCTGAGTAGCACATAATCAAAGAGATCCTGTAACTTTGCTCCTGAGRGAACTAAGTAACAAGACAATTTATTTTTCTCATGTTGCACATTAGATCCGCCAAACAGCAGGTGAACTCTGAACACCTCCATTGAACATTATTTTGGAACACACAGCTTATGCTGCAAGATCTGTAAATTTGGACTAGGAGCTTTTTTTATCTTTTTTAAGGTTGCAGCGGACTTCTCAGAAGAAAAGGTTACAGCCTTGAATTAAATGCAAGAACAGCTATAAACTAACAAGGTCACTCACTGATTAATTAAAATACTAAGTTCCCTATGTTAGAAAGATTAGCCYATGTCTGCTTGTATTCCCCAAAGGGCTAAGTAGGTAAAACAGAAATGCAACCAGGAATGAATGAGGTCACCAGCATAGTCATGCTTGATTGTGGACCTTGGTACTTCTACCAAAAATTACTAAAAATGTATGCAAATAATTTCCCTATAAATCATAGAACACTCMAGGTTGCCAGGATTCTCTAGAGATCATCCAGTTCAACCTCTCTGCTCAAAGCAGGTTCAGCTCAGTGTTCTCTTACACTCAGAAGAAATTCCCTGTATTTCAGTTTGTGCTCATGAACTCTTGTCCTGACACCAGGCATCACCAAGGAGAGTCAGGCTCTGTCCTCTTTCTGCCCTCCCATCAGGCATTTACACACATGGAWAAGATCTCAGAGAGCCTCCTCTCCTCCAGGTTGAACAGACCCTGCTCCCWCAGCCTCTCCTCACAGGACAGATGCCCCGTGATATTCCATGGAGCCTTTTACTGACCTCTCTCCAGTATGACTGTGTCTCTCCTGTACCGCTGAGCCCCAGAAATGCCCCGGCAGCTCCAGGTGTGGCCTCAGCAGCGCTGAGCAGRGGGGAATGATCACCTCCACCGAGCTGTGTGGGGGCTGAGAACCAGCACTGCGGCCCTGCAAGTTCTGAGGTTGGACTTAAACTGAGAATTGTATCCCTAAGATATGCTAATAACAAAAGCGAGTCTGAAAGCCTGAGTAAAAACTGATAAAAAAAAAAGAAAATGTTACCAAAGCAGCATAACAAATGGCCTTAAGGTGACTATAATAAAAAAAAAGTTTWAAAAAACCCAAACCAAATAAAACAAATACCAAAAACAAAGTAAAAAAAACTACAAAACTAACGGCACAGCTGCTTTTAAAACTATTATAGTACACCAATCATATACTAATAAATAAAAAACAAACTACTAATTAACCAATAAACAAGTACCATTTACACAAAAAACTTAATATACACTGTTACTAAAAAAATAAAAAAAAAAAAAAAGTACCATTTACACAAAAAACTTAATATACACTGTTACTAAATAAATAAAAAAAAAAAAACTCAACCCAATAAGAAAAAAATCATTACTCATTTCTTATATCGTATTTTGTCCATCTCTACTATGACAGACCTGCTGCTAACACTCCTGACAGCCCTCGGGGTCCTGGCCCACTTTGCTGCTGGAGCACGCTGCTGACTCACGGAGTTCTTGGATTTGTCTTGACAATGAAAGYGATGGCAATGTAGTGAGTACAGCAAATGTGAGGCCACACTGTTGAATCCCTTACCCAACTCTGGCCACTAACACCAAGCCCTGACAGCTAAACCTTACCCCAGCACCTTTCTTTGATCACTAACCCCAAGCTCTATTGCAAAGCCAAAGACCAAACCCAAAACCCTTTATCYTATCCCCACCCTAAACCCTTGTGCTCAGGCCAGCCCTAATCTGCTGTCCCTAACCCTAATCCTAGCCCTCACTGAGACTCTCACCCCCAACCTATACCCCAACTATTTACCAAAAACTCTTCATAGAACTCCAAACCTCACACAAAGCCCTACTCTAACTCCAAAGCCTAATCCCTCTCCCCAAAAGGCAGGCTCARTGCCCTAACCCTAGCCCTATGCAGATTCCCAAAGCCTAAATCTTCTTGATCCTGCACATTYAGCCCCTCTTCTGACCCCAGCTCTCAGGTGCCTGTGCCCAGGAGGTGGGAGGTGGCCACAGGTGGACAGAATGCCTCAGGTGGACCCCTGGGGGGTCCTGACAGCTCAGCACTGGAATAGGCAGGACCATGAAACTCCCACCAAGGGTGTGAGACAGCTGGGCCAGCAAGGAAGGGCTGATTTCATGGCTGTGAGTGGGCTTTGGATGTAAGATCAGGAGCTTTACACAGCAACTCTGACCCTAAGCCTGACTCCTACACTCTACCTCTCCCCCACCACCTACCCCAATCCCAAACTGTAATCCTTGACCCCAAGAGCACAAACACAAATTCTGAGCCTGTAACAAAACCCAAGACGAAATAAGCTGGTAGAAGTAGAAAATAGAGTGCCACAAGAAAAATATTTATAACTGTCAAAAAAGAAACCACAGTTTTTTGGTATGATCTTGCTCTCATAAAGCTGAGCAGGAACAATCAGGTAAGGCTTCATTTATCACTGTCTCAAGCAAACATTAGTCTTCACTATGGGAGAAAATTAAAGATTTTACTCCTGTTAGCTTTTCCTGCAGCTCGAGCTGGTTCCCAGCTTGATTTAGCAGAAACACCCRATTAAAATTCCTGCCTATGAATCAAATTCAGTGTAAAGCAAATGGGAGCTAGTGATTGACATGATGCAATGCACTAGCAAGTAGCAGTGGTCTTCCCTTTAACCATTATGTTAAATACTCTATTTAAATGGCACCACTAAACTAAATGGATCTTAAATATCATAGTACCGCTCCTAAAAAAAATAAAAAATCCACTCAGAGAAATGAAACTCTCGTGAAAAAACATGAGGGAAGGAGAATATTAGTACTGGCATATCAGCTTTTGAGTGAGACACAGTTAACAGCAATACTGTGCAGCCACACGTTCATTTAAACATGAGCTCCTTATCTAATATAAACAGCAATACAAAACACATTTGCAGTCATGTTGCATGAAATTTATAGCAGACAAACCATGCTGAATAGATTCTTTAAAGATCATCAATATCAAGCACTCTCTTACCAATTATGAGATATTCTGTTGGATAGCTCTTAGYTTCCAGATTTATTGACACACATATTCTTATCTTTGCAAATGTCTGAAATATATCCTTAGTACATATTTATGTCAAACATTAAAAGTAAATATCCTGAAGAATATCTTGGAACCTAGCCCACTCTTGAGCTATGAAATCCTCTTCTGAAAGCAAATTAGATAAATCTGTAATTTATGTTCAAGTTCTCTTTGTCCTGGAATTATTTTTCCTTTCAGAGACTGAGTCTGATAACACTGTCCTAATAATTCGTACAAGCATTTGACTTTACATAGATACACATGAAAGAATGTTTTTATTAATATAAATTTCATAATTACATGTAGAATCAGAATAACTGAGGTTGGAAAGAACATCTGGAGCCTGTCTTGTGTAACCTCCCTGCTCGAAACAAAGGCAAAACCAATGCAATTCAAAACCGTAACAAGAAAACTGCAGATAAATAGAAAACTGTTAAAAAWAATACATGTATTACATCTCATATAGTTGACACACTAGATGGCACATACAGTCCCTTTGCTACTCTCCTCTCCGGTCCAAAAGACTATTATTCATAATGGAAGAAACATTTAAAAATGTGCCTCTTCATGTGTGYGTACGTGTTTAGCCCCTTCTCACACAAATTTTATCCAGAAGTTTAACTACATAAAGACCAAAATGGAGTGGCTTCTTTTTGATATGAATATATTCTAGAATATGAAGACAGCAACAGTATGCAAGAGGAAAGATTAACTAATACAGAGGAGAAACTGTATTTATTGACAGAACAGGAACAGRAATTAAGGCGGAACTGGTGCAAATAGGATGAAAAAGCGTTTGGATGGTGCTACTCATAACAGGTACTAATGGCTCATCATTGAAATATAAGCATTTATCAAAAGAATTCTGTAGACAGTGTATGAATTAGGTCCTGTASACAATCTCTATATCCATCCTGTATCACAGTCAGTTGTACAGATGGTGACAGAGACAAGGACAGAGGCTGAAAAATATTTGAGGACTGGTTTAGATTTCAGTTATCTAGATTTTGTAAGATGGAATTCATTGAAGTCAAATGGATGATATTAKACAGAGGCAGGAGATGATTATCGGCAGAAATACAGAATGAAGAACAACTTACTGAGTAGCAGTTCCGGAGGCAAATATCAGGAAGCCAGGGAAGATCAGAAGATAGGCATGTGTTACAAGATGGGTTGCTGTGACAAAGACAGCTATTCAGGAGTATATTAACAATTGTTCCTGGCAGAACATAGAGATAATACATTCCTCTGTGCAGAGCTGATGGAGAAATACCACAAGGAGCCTGAATGGGGGACTTCAGGAAAGACACTGAGCAACCAGAATGAGTCCAAATGAAAGCAACAAGAATAGCTAGGAAAACAGACSGAACAGACCACTGTCTCAGCTTCAATTATATATTCATTTACTCTGATTATACCTCTTCAGCCTGCAAATGAGGTACAATGCTGTGTTCTTTATGGTACCRTACTGCAGCGGCACCATTCTTACTCACTGCCTCCATGAATGACATTGCCCCCTCCAAGGGCAAAGGACGATGCTGCTGGAGGCTGCAGGTYACCAAAAGAAGGAAGAAAAAGCAGAGTCCCTGGACATATGGCCCCATCACATGTTTAGGATGAGGTCTTCATATGATCTCCTYAAAGAAGTGGAACAAAGAAAATTGCAAGTCAGGCGTCCAAAATGAGAAGGTTTCAAAGAAATTATTCAGATGGCAAATTTTATTGTTTCTGAATTTATGCTTGCAAGCTGCTCTTGCTGGCCTTGAAATAGAGTAGTTCGCTTTTTATGTGAGGTCCATCTCATTTTGCCATTGTTTATTCATTGAGCTAACTTAATATTTATACATGGTCAATTAGGACWGAGAAACAGTTTCCTTCAACAAGATAGTCTGGATTACCCAAAAACGACTTGTTCTGACAGGTTTTGGAGTCACAATACATCAGACACAGTTCCACTGATTTCAGGAATGTTAGTCCATGAGGCCCTGACATTAATGGAGGCTAAGAAGCGTTTTATTTTTCTCTTTGACCAAAGGCGGAAGTATACTGTCGTCTCTGCAGACWTTGAAATAGATTTCTTGCTCTGCCCCACTGGAATATACCCTGTGTATAAAAATACTAATTCCAGGCCCTGTGGAGCTGAACACACCACCATAGCTGTTAAATACACCTCTTGCTGTGGCTGCAACAGTGCGCCTGTGGTCTTCCTCCCCATCCTTGAGTGCTGAAAGGTTTATAGGAATGGTTTTAGCAACAGCATTAACATTATTTGGTTGGTATTCAGGCTTGAACCTGTACACTGAAGGTGTTGTATCCATTCCACTGTAGAACTTAGGAAGCTGCAATGAGCTGCTTTTGAAACTGGCTGGCAAGAATCGAAAGATATTGATGGTGACTGCGATTTATTTTGAGCTTTGTTTGTCAAGAGMTTGTGCTTGGGTTTAGGACTTCCAAACTTGTGCTCCAAGGGCCTTGCAGCACTAGGTAAGGTTTTATTGTAAAGCAGCTGTAAGAAGGAGTGAGTGTTTTCTGAATCTGTTAGTACCTTTAACAGGGCCTTTGTCAGGGAAGCTTTTCTGAGGATAAAAAGTGAACCGCACCGTGTCCTCTCTAGAGGATCTGAAAATGGCTTATTCTGAGGTGGAGGAAGGTCAGACACAGAGATAACTTCAGAAACTGGAGGCTTGTGATGTGTTGGAAGAGACAGGACAGGACTGTCAATTGACTGAGGTTGCACACACCGCATTTTGAARGAGGGAAAGGTGCAGCTGTAACTTGATAGATTGGCTCATAATGCTTTTTACCCATGGGCCTATCCATTGATTCAGCATTRGTTGCCTTCCCCTTAGAGTAACTGGTGAATTTCAGCTGATTCTCCAACCCTATTGGTTTTGTGGGCTCAGAATGATGGCTGCCAGGAACCTGCACATAGACCTTATTTTCAAAACTCCTGCAGTCAAAATAYGATAGCTGCTTTTGATAATATTCTGTATCTTCTTCAGGATCATAATGACTTGAGACCTTTGCTTGAGGTCTCTGTGGTTCAGGGCCCTGTAAATACACTCCTTAGATGAAGTACCCTTTTAGCTTGTGAACGAGTGCAATACTTGTTGATAAAGACAAGCTAATATGATCTTGCAAAAGGAATGAACTGCTTAACTTTGTGGTATTTGGAAGAAAGGGAGAAAAAGAGGTCCAAGAAAATAAGCAAGATGAAAAATTGCAAATTCATAATCTGAGTCACCAGGTCCAGGTCTCTGAATGTTTTCCTTACATTTTCTAACTGCACAATTCTTTGAGTATATTTGACCACCATCCTTCTTTTCTTACTCACTGTTGTCTGCTCCCTCTCTTTCAGAATCAGGAGAAGCAGAAAGCTGAGACATCTTACYCTCCTCCAGTGCTCTTCATAATCCAGGGAATATTCTTTCCTCCTTCTTTACAGYCTTCAGGTGACTTGGCAATTGACTCTGACCTACCCATCCTGCAGGAGTTTCACACACACTGATGGGCCAATACTCAAAAGTGCTTCTTTTTCCAGGAGGGTTAAGTGTGGAAAGAGCTCACCTTAGACACTTTCTCCCCAGTTCCTGCTGCAATCTAATCTAGCCTGTGCCCCAGGACTGGTTAAAAAGCTCAYGCCATCCTAACTTTCAAATTTGTACCACTGCTTCTGAAAGTACTCTCATCAATTTTGTAATAATGATCTGCTTTTTAGAACTCCTTTTAGTGAGTGATGTCTTGGCAATTTCTGCACACTAATTGTCCCTGACAATGACAAAGCCATGTGACTATTCATTCACAGCTACAGCAACCAAGTCATGATAGGCCAATGTCCAACTCAAGAAGCCAGCTAAAGATTTAGTGTTTTTCTCCTCGGGAATGACTCAACAAATGAACTCTTGCAGCTTCAAAATGTGATTCTTTAGTGTTTTCTTTGGTGGCAACTCTACAACTAATGCCACAAGGCTCCAAATCGCAGCTTCTTATTAATATTACCAGACTAACAGTTAGTGATCTTGTAAGTTTTAAGTAGCTTTTAGAATAAAATGGGGAAGGAAAGAGAAAACATTTAATTTTCATAAGAATGTGGGAAGGGTTACAATGAAGCTAATCTCTGACTCTTAATCGATTTTTTATTGTTTGAAGATTGAACTAGAGGTGCAGTTCTTTTTTTTTCTTTTTAATAACTTTGCTTCAGCTTTGAAGTTCCTGTAAGCTGTGCACAGYTTATCAGAAAAGTCCTAGTGAATGAAAGATGCTTGAACAGGGCTACAACTGAATGAGATGAACTTCAGTCTCCCTAGGAAGAGGCTGAGCTCTTCAGTATAAGGCACATACATATTCAATCCCAAGGCAGAAGAATGGATTTAACTACAGTGGATAATGCACAAAAATCCATCCTCAGAACCCYCGTCTCAAAGGCTTTGCTTGTGATATACTCAGTATCTTGGATTGTTAGTGGCTCACAGGAGAGAAGGAGACATGGTCTTTTATTTGGGGTTTGATTTAGACATTGTGGTACAGAATTGTACAGTAGAGGATAACACCTTTAGCTACTGAAGATTTAATACCAATATAGGGAAATTATACATGCCAGCTTGCCAGCCTATCTAATATTCTATTCCAAAGGAGCCAGCTTTTGTCTGTTCCACACAGTTTATCTCTTTTGCTATTCTAATTTTCCAGTAAGACATAAAAAAATTGCCAAAACTGGTTTGTTTTGTTTTATTTTGTTTTTTTGAGGGAGTGAGGAAAAAAAGGGGAGGGAGTGTTTTTGGTAAAGCAACAGCTTACAGTGGTGTAATGATACTGAGGTAGGACTCATGGTGGCTGGATTATAACAAAATAAAAAAAACTTTGAGGCAGACCTCCAGTATGCAAGTGCAAAARTATATAATTTTAAGCCTCATAAGCACTATTGGGGGAAATCAGTTTTTCACCTCTCAGGTCAGCTGTTCACATGAGTTTGTTCCATTTAACAAAAGTCTGTCTGTAAAAAGACACAGTAATCTTTTTTCTCCCCCAGCTCATTTGAACCGATAARTCAGGGAGCGCTGATTCAATGTAGATGAGCCGTGTTAATGGTGAATTACCACGTCTTAGGTTAGGCAGCTGTAGTTTCTGAAATATACTAACTCAATCAGCTGCAAACCTACAATTTTATGAGYGAAAATAGAAATTCCACTATTAAAAATGAACTGTATTATATAATATATTTAAAATGAATTTATTTCTATTAAATATACTTAATGGGGTAAGTGCAACATTTCCAAAAGACCAAAGTGAATTAATTGGCATCCAACTCTGTTTTTTATAATAAAGTATTAGTCCTTTAAAACAGTCCATTTAAAGCTCATGTCATGACTGAAAACAGAAATTCTGTTCTTTATTTACCATCAGGCACCTAAAAATTTCAGCCAGGTGTTATTAGCATGGTAAGAAACACTTGCACTTTCACTTAACTCTCCTACTTAATTGATTTAAAGTAGACCTTACATTGTTTGGTATTGTTATGRTGATTAGTACCTATGCAGCCTACTCACTCCATCTTAATAATACTGCTTTGTTACTCTGCATTGAAATCTTGCTTCTCAGGAGCTTGATGGAAAAAATCCTTCCAGCTTCCATGAGAACAAGATTAAGATGACAGCAACAAGATTTTCTTCTAGTTGTTGCAACTGAATGCCATAATACAATGTGTGTTTTACATGAAGGGAATTATTTTCTATATGCATGTGTACTCCTCAGCGCAGCCTCACTTCCTCTTTGGTGCAGGTAAAAGGCTGGAATAAAACCTGCCTAAAAATATCTAAACACATTTTATATATATTTRTAAGTATATATATTTAGATACAAATTTATGTATGTGTGTGTGTGTAGCATTGAAGTGTGTATATATTAATATAAATTAAGTTAAAGACATTCTATATCAATTTGATATGCAGATAGTTTTGCAGATGATATTCAGAGGTGAGTCTGATGTAAGTTATTTTAAAGGAGAGAAGAAAAATGCCTTTGTACATAAGAGGGTTTTGATTACATTTCTTAAAACSATTTTTATATGTGTCTGAAATAATTTAAAATTTGTGTTATTGCTATGCAATTGAATTATGTATCAGATCAGAATTTATCAGTCTACACGTGATTAGTTCAATAATAGGCATCACTGCTGAACATTAGAGAAACTACATTTATTTCCTCTGATTTAAAAGTAAACAATTTCAAAGATAAAGTTAAATGTTAAGAAAAGGTTCTTCACCCAGAGGGTGGTTGGGCACTAGAACTGCTCTCAAGGGATGTGATCACAGCACCAGCCTGACAGAGTTCAAAAAATGTTTGGACAACACTCTCAGGCACATGGTGTGACTCCTAGAGATGGTGCTGTGTAGGGTCAGGAGTTGGAATTCAATGATCCTTGTGTGTCTCTTCTAACTCATGTTATTCTCTGATATTCCACAGTACTTCCCTTTTAAAATTTGCAAATACAGTGCCTTACTAAAAATGCAACATTTTGAGCTACCACTACAATTCCCTCTGGTATATAAAGCAAACTTCTGTATTTAAGCAAATTTAGTTACAATTATCCTATTATAGCCTTGATTCCTTAATAAGATGGTTTGACCCTGAAGCCTATATACTGTCACACTGAAACTGTGGTTTAAAATTTGGTGAAACTTGTCCTGAAGTAATGAAYCTGTAATGTTGTCACTGAGGTTGAAGACATCCAAATTGTGTTTATCCACTTCTGAAGYAGGAATTAAGGAGTTTACTCTACATCGCTTGAAATAAGAAAYATGTCAGTTTACTCATTTCTGATATAGCATCGTTACTGAGATTTTCACGAGATAAGCAGATGATATGGTGGGCAGAAAACTGGCTGGACAAAAGAGCCCCTTGCCAGTATGAAATCCAGCTGGCAGATGGTTACTAGAGGTGTCCCACAGGGGGTGGTACTGGGGACAAGACTGTCTCACATCTCCATTAACAGCCTGAATGATAGCACAGAAGCAAAGACTGTGGACAATGTGATRTTAGGAGGAATAGTCATTATAGTGGAGGGCAGGACCGCTATTGAGATGGACAGCTGAACAGGAAACTCAAAGTTCAACAAAGGCAAATGCACTCCAGATTAACTAATACCCTCTACCTGCACACAGATGGTTGTAAACTAGTTGGAAAGCAAGTTTAAAAAACCCTCCAAAACCCAGAAGTGCTGGCAGACAAGCTGAGCATGAGTCCAGAATGTGCCCTTGCAGCACAGAAGGCCAGGGACATCCTGGGCTGTATTRGATGGAGTCTAGCCAACCCAACACAGATATGATTCTTCCTCTCACTGAAACAATTCCACATCTAGACTACCTATGGAGTGTCACATCCAGTTTTTTTCTGCCCAGTACAAAATCCATTGCAAAATACTGGAACAAGTTCAATGGAGTGCCACAAAGACAGTTGGGGGACCGGAACCCAAGACAGCCAAGAACTGCATCCTCTGCACCTTAAAGGAAGGTTACGGAGAGGTCTTGCTTTTGTTTACAATTACTTAATGAAATGGTGTGGAGAAGGTGGGGTCAGGATAATCTTAAGAGTTCCACGATGTAAGAAAAAGAAGCAAAAGACACAGGAAATTCCAACTGATAAAAGGAAGACTAATTTTGGTGGTCAAACARCAGTACAGGTTGCCCAGGAAGGTTGAGGAATCTCCATTCCATCAGCTGGACAAAGTCCTAAGCAACCTTCTGTTACTGGACCAGTTTGACCTCTGGAGGCTCCCTCCAAGCCAAACAGATCCAGTAATACCAAATTCTGTCTTGCACTTGCAGACTGAAGCCTTCCCTACCTGAAAAAGTTACTTTATTTTTAAAGTGTATTTTCTTAAGTCACACAGTTWACTTAATTTTCTAGGCTTACATAGACTACAAGAAAGTAAACTGGCAYAATATCTAATGACCAAAATGAATTTCACAGTATATGTATCCCAGACTGCTGGCAATTATTTAACAGCTGAGAAAACAAAGTCAAGCAATTTTGAATTTCATTGTTGATTATTTTCCTGCACACTGATCAAGGTTTATAAACCACCAGCAACAAGGCAGGTTYAATTTCCATTTCTTTTGTAAGGTAGGGCTTGACAATGTACTGAAAATTCGTTCTGAAATTTAGGAGCCATCATATCTAAAATATTCAATTGCTTAGTTCCTYTTTTTAAAAAATAAAGGCCTTCAAATAAAGGCCTAGTGCTAACAACATGCTRTTTTCTTTTGTCTTAACCTGATCTTTCAAACTGCACTCCTCATACTACATATCTATACCAAAAGCACGGATTTAAGCACTGATGCATATTAATGCTTTCTTAGGTCAATTCATTACTGAAGTCCAGCCTATCATTATAAAGTATCATGCATTAGACATATATATAAAATTGCTAACTCTAGGGGGTAGTCATTGAATCTTTTTCATGTTCACACAACCTCTTGCATAACACAGCCACAAGAGGAAGCAAAAGTAAAGTGAAAAAAATAATAACATGGAAGATTGTATCAGTAATACAAGATTTCAAGTAATTTTATAGAGATGCCATGGAAAGATCAATGGGGTTTTGAAGCTGATTCTAAGGGTTCTCTAGGCTTTCCCTGGGAGGAAAACCGCATTTCTTTATTTTTGCTTAACTAAACCCATCGAGATATTAAGTAGCAGAATCACAGTCTTACCTTATGGAATTATGGTAATAAGGCCCCTCAGCAAATTGATTATTCCCTCACTTATCTCAGACTATGAGAACTTGTTACCCTTTTAATATTTTGTAACTGTGTATTACAAAACTGCTGCTGTTGAATCCCATCAGTTATAAGCATGAAACAGCAGATTCTGACTTTTTAAAATATTGCCTGTTAAATAGGGGTGCAAGTGGATTTTTTCTGAGACTTATTTAGCCACTAACAAAAATAAGAGCCTATAAATGACCAGAAATTTAAGACACAGTGACAGTGCTTCCAGCCAGTCCCAGACAGTGCCTTTTGAGAGATACTTCATGCATATAAGGCACAATATTCATCAGGAAACACAAGGATTCATTCGCAAAGGCTGCAGCAAAAGACCATTATTCTGCTTTCTGTAATCAAGACGATATTTTAAGTTTTAGTAGTGTTATCTGAAACAAGGGCCTTTAATACTAAAACCCATAATAAATGATGGAAACAACCAGGGTATGGCTTGTTTATTACAAGTGAGGAAATCCTACATCAAAGTACTTCATGAAGACCAATTATACTGTAAGAAAAAAGAAGCCTCTGAAGATTGCATGCAGAAACCAACAAGTAGGTGACTGACTGCCTTTTTTATATCTATCAAAAATTAAATTAACACATGTGCACATGTATTTTGGCACACAGTGTATATAACCCMACAAAGAAATACCATCACCTTCTGTACATACTGCTGTGTGAACACTTAGTGGTCAGGAATAGAAAGAAAAACTAAATTCAGTTTAACTGCATTGAGATTTAGTTAAAATGCCAGTGGTAAGAACCCAGACATCCACACTCTTTCCTAACCTTGCATTCTCTGAACACTAACTCTCTGGTATATTCTACCTTCGTGGTTGTTCTAGTTTCACCCAAGGACAGGGTTTATTTTTTGCAGTAACTGTGATGGGGCAGAGCCTGGAGCTTGTGTGAAACAAGAAACTGTTGTTATTAGATACAAACCATATGTCATGGCTGGATGGTGGGGGAAAGGCCAGGAGGAGAGGAGTCCCTTTTCCTGGGGAACAAGCAGTGAACAGAGCAGTGAGCAGTGAGCAGAGCAGTGGGTAACGCCAGCCCCGATCAGAGGGTTTGTTTGCCATTGTTTGTCACTGTCTCAGACCTGATGGAAAAAGCGTGGGCATGGAAAGTCTGTCCACTTTAATGTTCACTGTCCTGGTCAGTGAACAATTTTTGCCTGTACACCTTCTTTCTGTATCAATTTTGCATCTTTTTGTTATYAACTTTGTTGCTGTTTTCTTATCTCATTGCCRTTTCCAGTAAATGGTGCTTATCTCTGCTGTTTGTCTCTCATTGGAGGGGATGGGGACAAGGAAGCAGCTCATGGTTTTTCACTTTAGTGGAAGCACTAAATTAAGGAATATCATTTCTAAACCATAACATTTTTACCCATTGAAGACAAGACATTCTGTGGTGATTTTTTTAATCTAGCAGATTATGACAAACATTTGTGCTGCATATTCACAGGTGTTTTACTTCTGTGTTAGCCTACAATTAGTCCTCCTGTGCAAAGAAATAGAAATATTTTAGATCCCTGCAATCAAAATTTTCTACCATTGTCACTTTCATGAATGGTGTTTGAGTTTTGTCCTTAACATTTTTCCTTTTTAAGCACTCTGAAACATCCAGAAGACAACTCTGGGAACACTAAAATAGAAGTGGAACTATCTCTCAAAAGCCACATAGGATGAGAGAGACATTGCGTACTGCCCACTTCACCTGTCAACATCTAAYTAAGGAATTAGGATTGAATAAGATTTTTTCAGGAACAGCTGCACTAATTTAGAGAGTGMAAGGATGTAGATGCACAGAGAAAATTACTGTTAATATGACTGAAAGCAATCTATAGGTAGTTTAAATTTAATCAATACACATTAATTTTTTTTTCTTATTGGTTTAAATTTTTCCATTTCTCAGTTCTACCTCCAACATCTTTTGAAACTACAACGTCCCAAACCCATTTTCARGGTCTTCACATGTGAGGAAAAAAACCTATTATCTTTATCAAATGCTAATTCATCTGCCATGTTCTACTCTCTTGCACTGACATGTGTCATGAATCAGAGTTTGAGTTTCTTCAAAGAAAAGTGCTTTTAGTAAAAAATGCCATGTATGTCACTTCTATCATTTGAAAATCACTTAAGGTGATATATATYTCAGGGAAAAAAACCACTATTTTGAATCTTAGAGAATAAAACTAGCTCGCTGTTTCATCAATTGAAGCTGATACAGAACAGGCTGGAAACATGTTTTGATACACTGATCTGTTACTGTAAGGCTGTCACAAAACTTGGATTTTCAAAACTGCTTTGCCACTCTCATGGATTTAAAAGTGCTTTTAAAATTACTTTGGCAGCTTCTGAAATTTGCGTTTCTACCTTTGTATATTTTATGGAATATGTGACTAAATTATACACACTTTTTAGATCAGAACTCCAAATTTTCTAAAGGTAAGTGGCAGTTCTCAGCATGAACATACTGAGAAACAGAGATGAAAATTAATATTAAATTGTTTGAAGTGTCAATCTTCTGAGTGAGAAAAGCAGATAGAGTTACAGTTTAATTGCTTGCTACTTTGTGCAGGACAGCAGAATCAAACAGAAATTGTTTATCTCAAACAAAATGAAAAGCAAAGGTCAGGGCACTTTCTTATGTTTGAAATGCACATCAGTGAAGTGAAGAGGTACATCCCTTGGATGTTTTTTGTTTTTTGTTGGTGATGTTTTTGGCAGTCACAATGAATTTTGGCTTTCCTGGGCCACCTCTACCAGATTTTGCAACTTTTATGACATGCATTCAGAATTTAATCTTAGTTAATATCAAATGTGATACAAACTGATAAAACCTATAATAAACACCTTAAGGTTTATAAAGCTTAAAGCATTAGATGGCATAATTAAAAATTACCATCATCYAGAGAAGCTGTCATGATGCAATACCAAAGATGATTCTCTTGATACCAGCACTTAAAACACAAATACAGGCATTTTACAGGTATTTCCMCACAGTTTATTCTACTAGACAGAACAGCTGACCAATGGCTGGGTTCTGGTTAGAATTTGTGAGGCATCTTGACCTTACTATGATAGAGAGGAAATGATTCTTTGSCTCAGCATTAGAAGGAAAAACAGATCTGTGAAAGGGGCATCCGTCACTATCATAGATTTGAGCATGCATGCAGTTATTTTTGCTATTTTGGGTGACAATGAAAAATTCTAGTGCTTTTTCACTAATTGCCCTTGCAATGTCTACTGACCTAATTAAAGGGGATCAYGACAGTACTTAGTCTGTATCACCAGAACAACTTTTGATGGGATAATAATTCCCTATCTTCAGTCACACAGAAGTYGGCCACTGAGTCTCCAGCTACTTCACCAGGTTGTCACACAGGACCCATTACACTGTAAGACCAAACACTTTAGGTGATAGAGGTACGTGGGATGAACACTTAGAGGTGCCATTTTCTCTCTACTGTTCAAAAGCCCAGCTGAATACTTGAAACAAAATTTTTTTCAGATGGCTCATGGAAGTGAAAAATCCCTTCAAATCCAGACAGGTGGATTACTCAGGCAATAGGGAATTACTTAGGCAATAGGGAAGTTCAGATGTAGAAGAGTTAATCTAGCTTTTAAAGTGCTGATCTTGATTTTGACACTAAAAATAAGAATTCAGTTTTACCAATCTGGTTTTCCTTCTAAATCTCTTCATGTGAGAGTATTATTTAATGAGAAGTGACTGAAGTCAAAAACTATAACTAGCAAGTCTGCTTRTCAGAAATATATTTGAGGGAATGCAGAGCAAAAAGCAATGTGCAAGTGGCTTAAGGCACATGAAAAGTCAGCATATCCTTGACACAAGGCTTTTATATTACAATGGAAAAAATACTTAACATTTAAATATTTATCAGGTTAAATTCTCAGCTAATTTATTTATGCAACACTAGAAACSAAGGAGTCCAGATGTTCCCATACAGGTGTTATAAAACATCAAAGTTTAATTACTCATTTACTAACTTAACTAACATCTTTCTCTTCATTGATCCAGAGTAAGGAGCACCAGTTATTAATGCATGGCAATAMATCTAATTTTGTAAATCAACTTTCTCACCTTCTCGATGACAACCTGTTCTTATTCAGGTTTTGCAGGTTCATTGTTTTGCACAGCTCAACTATCAAACACAAAAAATGAAGTGCAATAAAAACTGATGCAAGTTAAACAAATTGCACAATATATTATGTCTTCATCCTCTTCTGAACAAACGTCTACAATTTCTGATTAGTGCTTTCTGGCATCTTCTGCATTGCGAATTTATGTCATTTTAAAATTCCAGTGACTAAGATATTTTATAAGTCAATTAAAAATTCAAGAAAAAAATTCAGTCTCTCACTGTCAGCAGATGCATGTGTGAGAAATTCAGACATGCTCGTATCTAAAAATAAGAGAAAGCTGCATGTAGGCACTCTTAAGTGGGATGAAAGCTGCATATTTGATTTAATCATCTCCCAACACATCCCCATATCCCTACCAATGTACATTACTAGGACCCTGCTGGTGTTCCTGTAACTACAAAACTGAACACGCTTTTCACTTGGATTTATTACTAATCCTGAAACAAAAAGCGACCATTTTCTAAGACAGGAGGACCCTATGTAGCTGTTTACACACCAGAAGAGCCATATTCTGCTGTGAGAATGCAAATACTTGATTCTGATGCATTTTCAGTCTCACAGCTGAAAGGCAATCTTCACAAATATGGATATTACACTTCAAAATAAAACATCTGACCCTTCTTTGAGTGCAAAGCTCCATTTCATCATATTTTAGATAAAATAAGTCACTTTCTGTGAGTCTCTCAGTCACCTGTAAGGGTGTCTAATACAGGTATCTCATATTAGACAAGGAACTTTTAAGTAATAATGTAATTGACRGGCCATTGTTGAATTTTTATGTATAACTGCATTACTGACAGATGAGCAGTGAAGAGAAAAAAATTCAGTACTGACATGTAGTCCCYAATTCAGGAACAAATATTTAAAAGTAACCCTACAGGTTACTTTTAAATAGGGCTACAGGCCCTGTTTCAAACCTAATTCTGAACCTTGTGAAGGCAGATGAAATTGTACCACTAACTTTACTAATCTGAATCAAGCTTTTACAATGATAGACACAAAAAGGATGTTGTAAGTATTACAACACTTCAACTTATCCGATCAAACCCCCTAGAACTGAGAGCCCTGAATTGACACCTGGACTCTCTATACATTTTAAGGGTATAGATATGTAATGACTTGTTTTCTACACAGTACAAGAAGTCAACAAAAAACTTTAGGTGCAACTGTCCCCTTTTTTTCTACGGGTGAGTGATTAAAATACTTCCAGTCTCTAAAAACATGCCTTTTATTTAACTACAAAAATGCAGACAGAGGGGCCAAGAGAAAGAATGGTGCTTTTCAATTATTAGTACAATATTCCTATTCCTCTTAATCAACATTGACACAGAACAGCCTTAGAAACCACTGGCAGGAAAAAATGAAAGTGACAGACTTGAAGCACAAAACTATGCATCGAAGTTTTGTACATTTTACCTCCAGCTCTGCATTTTCTCCAAAGCCGGTACTCTGTGGACTTACCATTAAACAATGCTAATATAAATTTTGAAATTTACTTCAAGAAGAAAAATCCTATATTGTACATATTCTATTGTACATGAATAGTGACAAATTCCTCATCTGGGGTAGCTTGAAAAATCAGCTTAACTTTTCTGAAAGACCCCCTATTACACTTAAAAATGCCATAGTAATTGCCTTTTAAAATAAAAGTGAATGCTGCACATACACAATAAGGAAAAAGCAAATTTTGGGGATAGTCATCCTTTACAAATTTCAGACAGTGTGTACTTGTCTGCGTAGGTAGAATAACAAGTCACATAGCTTTCAATTAACTGTAAATTCATCATCTCTTTTGTTAAAGAGGTTGTGGATATCAGCAGAGAAGAAAATGCTGTCTGTCTTTCAGATAAAAGAAAGATGAAGCAGGCTCATTCCCCAGGATYGAATGGGGAATCTTGATTTGGAAAGCCCTCTCACACGCAGAGTGGCCAGAGGGAAAAACAAGAAGGGGGAGGGCTGCTGCCAGTGCTGGCTGGGAGACTCCTAAGGAAGAAAAGAGAGTTCATCTAAAGCAGGACACAAGTCCACAGTGCAGGCTCAGGTAACCCATGGAAAGTTCCCTAGAATTTCCCACAGAGGACTGTATGGAAGTGCTTGAATCAGAAAGCCACTGAAGGTTGCTGGGACAGACTGTAACGAAACAATTCTTCCTGCAAAGATGCTGTTTAMAGGAGAAAGTTTATTTTCTTTTATTTTTATTAAGCTTTTCTGCCCCACCCAGCTGATCCAAGTTTCCTCTGCAGGTCTGCAGGTAATCCTCAAGTTAAAACTCAATTCCCAGGGAAAAGAGAATAATGTCCTATCCACCAATACAGCCCTAAGGAACACAGAAGGGTGCATTTGTTTTTCTATTTTCTATTTCACCTTCCTCTCCTTTCTTTCTTTCTTTTTTTTTTTCCCCTGAGAGAAAGGGAAAGATGAAGCAGACGGAAAGAACATGGGGATGACRTAACTGCACAGAGGTCATCAACACAGCTTTTAGAGGACCTGCAGGATAAAAGTGATCGTCTTCTACCTAAGTGAACAATCAAATGCAAATAAAAGTAATTTTTAGTCAATGCAGTGGCTTCTGGGGGGAGAAGCTAAGGGACACATGGGCAAGTTTAGCAGAGACAGAACCTGCTTGAAGAAAGGAAAAGAAACCTTTCAAAATTCAGGAGCACATGAATAAAAGCAGAAAAACGTTGGGGTACCAGAGGAACATGGGGTACTGTGCATACGAGATCACAGAAACCAAGGAAGAACAAAACAGGCAATATCAGTAGTGGGTCTTTCCCTCAGCTGTGGCACTGCTGGGAGAGAGAAAAGGCTGAGAAAACTCTCCTTGGTGCACTCTTGGGAAGCAACAAAGATTGTGTCAAAGACTGCACACTATTTTATGCAAACAAGAGCCCTGGAAGGACAGCGAAAATAAATGTAGTCTAGTCTGTGACCAGGGAAGCACCTAGGCAGTATGTTCAAGGAGGGAAAAGTGGGTGCTGCATTACCTATTCCAGTACTCAATAGTCCAGATTTACCATGTTCTTGTTTGAGTGCAGTTTAATTTGGAGGGAGAAACATGAGTATGTCCACTGTCTTGGCCAAGGGACACATGACACATGGCAAAAGCAATAAAGGAGAAAAAAGAGGGTCCTTTTAAAGACATGGAGCCTGAAATGAAACCCAGGAAGAAGACCTCACTAAAAATAAAGAAAATGTTGCTATGGGGATACCTCAGATAAATTATAAGAGAAGCCTCACACCAATCTTTAGCAATATAACAACACAGTTGATAGATCTGTGTGAAAAACAAAACAGATTGGTCAATTCAATGAAATCTAGTATGAAACTTCTGGCCRTTTGAGAAAAGGGTCTTTTTGTTTGTTTTGTAGCTCAGTATAGGTGAGTTTGGATTTTAGCAAGCTTTCTGATATATTTTCCAGGTGCCTCAACACTGATTTATGGGCTGCTTGGCAGCAGCAAAATTAAATATATCATTCTCTGGCACATTTCAGTAAAAAAATGTCAGCCGGGGAATGGAATGACAGCACCACTGAAAAGAAAGCTTTATATAGGCATTAAAAAAAACCCAATGAACTCAATTGTAGCTATGTAACTTTACTATATATACAGTTGGAAAGCTCTCCTTTAAAAAAGGTTATCTTATGGGGGAAATTCCAGCTTGTAAAGTAGAGTTTGCCACCACAAGAATCTGATGCAGAAAAAAAAAATCATAAAGAGAAGAGATAAATAGCATGTCAATTCTGCCTAGGCTGAAGGATGCTTGAGGAACTGCCCTGATAAAGCACAAGYGCCTTTAGAGGCTTCCTGTGCATAACAACAGCTAAGGCATCCTGCAATACGTGGATGTGTAAGATCACAAAAATGAATGGATTACAACAYAAACTGAACTCCTTGACCACTGCTGATGTTTAGCATTTCTAAAAATCAGATCAGTGATGGGCCCTATTTGCTAAAAAATACTCGAGAACAAGAGCAGTAATGACYGCTATTACTGTTTCTTTGAAGTTCAGTGATGAAAGCCAAAGAAATGAACATTCAAAGATCACAGCTGAAATGGTTCAAGAATTACAGTCATAACTCTCTTGTCATATTGGCATGTTTGGACTGTTTTCAAGCTGCAGCAAATTACTATTGCAATTATGAAATACAATTTTTCAGAACATCCCTACAAATAACATAAATCGGAACAGCACTCAACAGCAATTAGTAGTTGGCTAGGTAAGTAAATATATTAAGTTATTATTTTCAACAGACTTTTCTCACTTTTTWAAAAATTCATCTTTGCTTCTATCATGGGTTCTTTAAGAATTTAATAAAATATGAAAACGTTGAGCTTGTGCAAATTTACTATCCATGATTTGCCTAGTACTTTGAATGGCACATCAGATTAAGACAGTTCAATTTTACATGTATACTCTTACATTCCTAAAAGAAATTTGCAGATTTGGGAACATTAGTACAATGAGACACTCCTCCCAATATGAGAGGAAAACAACATTGCCTTGTTTTAACAACTTGCAGAGCACTGCTGCAATGAAACATTAACCCTAAGATAGCATTGGATACATCATGATCATAGTATCTATTTGTATAATTCTGTAATTAAAGGAGGGGAGAAGTATGCTGTAATGATAACAAACCAACAAGTTAGGAAAAATTAACAGAAAATATGCTCTCAATGTACAGAAGTTGAAATAATTTTGTCATGATTGTTCAAATAGTTAAAAATTAAGGAAGTGATTATTTTTCAAATACAGAATGTGAAAACAAAAGCTCAATGACACACAGTGTTTGGATGAATTTTAGATAAAGAAACCCACCAAAAGCCTAAATAAAAATAAAAAAAATGTCCAACCCCCTGAGATGTGTGCTTACCCTATGATCAGAATTCAGGGGCAATAATGATMATTTCCTTAATTGCATATTTGTCTGTGAATCAAGAGTCTCCCACTTCTCTTGCTGGAGCTACTAACCCGCCCAGTAAATTCCTGCAACCACCTTAAAATTTTAATGACTTTTTATKTCATGACTCCAAAGTTACTTGCAATAGGTAATCTGAGGATCAGGAGGGGGTGCTCTGCTTAGTTCCTTGATCTGGCAGATGCAAGYACTACTGCCAGCCTCAGAATGAAGTGCTAACACAGAACAAAGCCATTGCTTCTCTTACAGACATTACAGCATGAGAGATCAAGAAACATTGCATGATGTTTAATTAATTTAACAATTCCTTGATATATACCAGCAAGCTGTCACATAAAATCTGAATATGACACACTACAGAAAAAAATTAAAGAGATTGTTCTAGAAATGTGAGAATAATTTTCATTGTGCTCATTCTGCTGCGAACTGGAAAGAAAAAAAAATCCCCAAACCCACAGAATATATAGATGGTTTGGAAAGAACATACCTATTAGCTCTTTATTTCTGACATCTAAGGCCATGTTTCGTAAAGCTGTAGCCACTGCACATACCACCCGGTCATTGTCTATCCGAAGCAGCTCCACCAAGATGGGCAATCCTTTCTCCTTGCGAACGGCAGCGCGGATGTACACGGACCACTRCAAAGACACACAAGACAGAGTGGGAACAAAGTGAGTTTGTTTTKTTCTTGTGAGTTTTCCACCACAGAAAGCCAGGCAACTGAGTTTGCAACTGAGTTTACAAGACTAAGGGGTAACAGAAGCATTTGGATGCAAAACTCATAAGAGGGGAAATAATCACATTGATGATGCTAGGCAACCACTTGATTTGGCAATCCGCACTCATTTTTTTTTTTGTGGTGACAGAGAAATTAAATGATGAATTGACTTTACTCCCAGCACACCTGGTTACATTTCCACAGCCCAAGTCTGCGGATGACTTACTTAGCATCAGCATTTTGTATGCAACATCTAATGATGCTTGTTTGCTGCTAAACCAACTACATTTATATTACAAAAGATGTATTACAATGCAAGTTCAAGAGGCCTGAGTATTTCTTTGTTGTTACCGTACGAATTATTCAGTCTACAAACATGAAAACGTTTTTATCGTATCTCTTGTGATTGTTAACTTGTTTAGAAGGAAAATTGAGGACAGCTACATGCCTGGTTTTGGCACCTGTAGTGATCCTAACTGGAATACTGTTGGACACCGAAATGTTAGAGATTCCCTCAAGAGCTGACCTCAGTGCAGTGCAGGTCTGTGCCTGGCTGCAGGTATCCCACGGATGCAGGATAAACCCAGGGGCTCACTCTATCAGCAAAGCCCAAAGGCATCTCCCACTTGACAGCTGGTGATGACACCACTGGGCACAGCCTTGTCTTTGCATCAAGGTGAGCAGTCTGTTCTCATGTAAACATCCTTTTTATCTGGCAGTAGAAATKATGAATAGAGTTGTTTACTGCTAAAAAAAAAAAACGTTTAGGAGCTCTAAAGATTATCATGCCAGTGGACAAGGGATCTGTGCAGCGTGCTGTGACTAGGAGGTCCATCCAGTGCTGCACAACTTGGGGTTCCCAGGACACRAAGGGATGGAAGATTAGCTATAGTACTCTCTTTTCCATTCCACTGTTATCTCCAGCAGTTGCAAAACATGTAAATAAGACAGCAACTGTGTGACCTTGTKGGCTTGAAGTATATAGGTATTGCCAAAGTTAAGATGTTTGGACACCTGCACGATGTACAGGTCTCCTCAGCACAGCCCACTTCAAAACAAGCCATCCCTAGGCACACATTCCTTCCCACTTCATGATCTCTTCTCTGGAATTTTCATAAAGTTCACATTCATGCTTCTTGCACTGACAGTTGAAAGGAAATCACTGGAGCAGAGCGTCTTCCTCCTTTCAGTGCTATGGCATGGATGTTTATCTTGCCATTGTACCTGGAAGGTGAAGACAAGTTCTGGAAGGCCTTGGCTTTTGAAATATTTCAAATATTTCAGAAACTAGGATGATAAGCCTTAGGATTTTCTGATCTAGGCGGCCCTTCTCTTTTGACTAAGACATCACACTGTAAAGAATAATTACATTGCAATAGCACTATCAGAGTATAAACAGAGCATGAAAGCATAGCCAGAGTAAAAGCAAAAATGTTAGCACATTCCCTGTCAGCAGACCATGCTTTACCTCTGCATATGGCCCCTACTTACCACAGCTGAAGTGCTCACTTTAAAAGCATGTGTTTATATAAYAGATACATGCCCTGAATAGCAAAAACCAGAATATGTGYTTATGATAACAACAGTAGATAYRGAGATAGACAAGAACTACAATGCTGCAAAGTCTRGAGCCAAATTCATTCCAGGTGATATAATTCAGAGGAAATTGGGCAAAAGGAAAAGAAACAAGCATTTAAAGAATATTTTAAAATTAATTCTCGTCTGTAGCAACTACGCATAACAAAAGCCAGTTGGCTGGACTTTGCTATAGATTTAAGTGATAATGGTTATGATAAATTTTCTAGTCAGTTAAGTGGGACAGGGGGTTTTCAGCATCACTGAGCAYAATAATGTGTCTAAAATGTACATGTGCTGTCATTTTCTGTAGCAAAGCAAACAGCTTATGTGAGACAAGTGGTAGAAGGACTCTTGGTTGATTTTTACTCTATACTCTCTCCTCCAGCCTCTTTTCTAGAACCGGTGTATAGGATAATCATCAGATAAAAAAACTAAAACACATCTTAGGGACCAATGAGTTTAGTAGGAAGCATTTTCTAAAAAAGTTTCTTTCCTATACCTTGATTTTAATGGSATATTCAATATAAAGGATGCTATGAAAACAACAAACGAATATTTCTAACCTTCCTGGTTGAATAAATATATATTTACCTGCCAGTTAAACGCATTCTCACCTGCAGCTGGAAAATGAGCAATACCTCTTTGCACTTAAAAAATGCTGAATTCTGTACATCTCTCCCAGGGGAGGCATCTGTTGTGTCTGCTGTGATTACAGGGTGACTGCCAGCGTGAGAGTTCAAGGTATCAGTGAGAATATTTTGAGAAAGAAGTGCATCTGTCTGCTTGAGGTGAGAGTTCAAGCTAGCAGACAATATTTTGTAAGATGCTGACGTTTATTGCAGAAGTACATCACAGATGTAGCATCTCCAAAATGGACTGCATGGGGAATCAGTGGGGGTGTTTGTTTTGAGAGAAAAAAGCTTATCTATGTCTATKCAATACCACAGAGAATCAAAAATGATCCTTTAGATTACTCACCATATTTTAAAAACCTCCATACTAAAACCTYAGTAAACAGTTTTCCTTTGATTTTTTTTTCCAGTCAGCTACCAAGGGAAAACACAAGCACTTGTTTCATAAAGCCAGGTTTACAACAGACTTCTTGGGATGTACAATTTTTATCATCCACTCCAACCCAAAAGTTTAAAACAAACAAATTAGGGAATGTAACCCTAGGGAGAGTAGAAGACATTGTAGGAGAAACACTGAAATAACTCAGTATGAAAAATACGAGAAAATATAACCCTCCTTACTGAATAAATGACATTTAAGACTTCAGGATCTGTAATGAGCCAATTAATTTGATCACAACAGTAAAAAATACAGCTCCAAAGTTTTCACAGGGGAAAGATCCAGATATGATGCTTTACAGATGCACATACACATAGAAAACAATGGGAGGAGAACTACACAAAAGCGTGCACAAAACCTCTCCTCTCCCCTGTGGACTCCTCTCTCTCCCAAGCTGTCTTTTTCCAGAGGATGTCATCCTCTTTGGGAAAGGTTCATAGACTCCTCAATGTGCGATTTGCTATCATTTCATCTGCTGTTTCAAGTCATGGACCTTAGGCAGAAAGAGAGAAATGCTTTTAATTGTTTCCACAGTCTCTGGAGAACTTTCCATGTGGGAAGTGGTATGAACTGTCTGGCTCTCTTTCCTTAAGCTGCCAATTAGGACGAGTCTCTGCAAGCAATTACGCTGCACTGAGCGGATTTCAGGAACGCTCAAATTGAGATGCCTCAAAAGGCCATTTTATTCTTGCAGAGAATGGAAAAATTGATTTGTTCTCGTGTACACTGATGATCCTTCCGTTTGCCTAAAGCCATCGCGGAACGCGCCTGCATTGCCACTGTGTGGGTCAATTGCTAATATGAGCTCAGTGAAGTATAAAAGCAAAGAGATGAGAATCATAGGAAATAAAAGAAACCAAGGGTTTGTTGCCTATCAGTAGGTAAATGAGGCACTCTGCCAATACACTTAATCATCCTGTTACTGCACAAATCAGTGGCAGTGTCAACGATCAAATAAATGGTCAGTTTGTAAAGCAAAAGCATTCCAGTGGGAACAGCTAACACTTTAGCGGGAACAAGCAGCTATAAAATAAAATAAAATCATATTGTTGCATCAGATTGAGGCTAAATTACCAGAGACAAGAACAGGAGMCACACTCTGTGCATGAATACACTTCAACAATAATGAAATTCGGGGGGCATAACTACTATACATCACTTTGAAGGTACATAGTAGAGCTCTATGTCCACTTTCATTAGTAGTTCCCTTTTTASTTTCATCACAGTAATCAGGTGGAAAAATGCAGCAAAAATGAAAATTTTTTTTTGTTTGTCAGTTATTATTATAAAGGATCATTTGCAGAGGTGAATAGTTCTAGGGGTTAAGATTATATTAGGCTGAAACTCTAAAAAAGAGTAATTAATCTAAATAAAACTCCTATATATTTTGCAGGAAAAAAGGAAAAGCATTTAGTCAGTTAACTCCTTTTAGTGTTTCATATGGTTTTCTTTAGTCCCCTATGAAGCAGGAACACAGAAGACCAAACTGAACAATTTTCCAAGAAATGTCCATCATAAAACGAAAAAGAAAAGAATGACCAAAATAAATTGCCCAACAACTGTATACACCTRACATTTTGAATGGATTCACCTTCCTGACATTGACATCAGTGTTGCTGAAGTATCTGCAGAATATTTCATCACATACTTCATCTTTGACTAGAATTTTCACTGTATTGGTGCAGTTCAACACTGTGACCCAAAGACTATTGAGTTATTGAATATTAAAGGGAACYGCTGCGATGGAAACTACACTGTGAAAGCTAAATCAGGGCAGCAGGCATGACAAARCAAACTAAATTAACAAGAATATCAGGAAGATTAGACAGACTCGAGGTCTGCTGAGAAAGATTTAGAAAGATGCTGAGTGTAGTAAAATAGTAGACCATGAAAGAGAACAGCGTGTTGAATAATCAAAGATCAATGAGTAATCGAAGATTTTCCCTGTCAGGGAAAAAAAAGGAAGTGTTTTTATATTTGGAAAATACYGATCTTTACTGAAGTAACTCTTACTGGGATCCCTAAGGATTCACATGRCCTTACAGAGAGCAAAGCTCTCAAATTTATTTATCATTCTGCAGTTTCTGAAGAGAGCAGAAAGACAATTCCAAAGGGCTTTCTGCCCCTGACTGCAGTGATCTGTTCTCAGAAACCATCCTATCTGGTAGCCTACCAGCAAGTTCTCTGTATCTTTGTGTTGGGACAAGAGAAAAGTATTAACTAGTTACTCTTCACTTGCTCCACAACCTTAGTCAAGTTTACAGAGAAAAAAAAATCCAACGGGTAAAGATAGAAAGTTAAATAAGTAAACTAGAGAAAACGAAACCAGTGTTAACAGAAGTTGATCTCAAACATGAAGGTAAAGTTGATAAGGAACTGCCCTTGTACCTCATCACTCTTGGTTCTGCATTTCAAGTATGTACSAAACTGCATCCAAAATGATCTGAGAATTTCTACAGTTTTCCAAACACTGTAACTAATATAATTTAAAAAGAAAAGCTTTGGGACAAAAGTGACACATCTCATGGGAAGCAAACTGTTTATGGTAAGGGATTACTTTGAACATGAAGCCACCATGAGCTACTGTGCTCCCATTGTAGATACACATGTCCATGCTCATTTCCTCATGATGTCTGTGATACAAGTCTTTGCAGCAGCAGGTCTTGCTTCTTGAATAATGTCTTGTCCCTTTAGTTTTGTCCTATGTCCTATAGAGCCAATACATTTCATTTTAACAACTGATGCTACCTCATCTATGAGGTGTTTCTACCCAGGTAAGAATTTCTGACTGAATAAAGTATGGGTTATTTAAAAAATTTTCCTTTTTTGAATACGTAGTGTGTTATAAGTAGTCTTTTTGGAAAAATGAAAATAAGCCTTTTCACTGTAATCCAAAAAACTTGCACCCAGAACAGCCTGATGAAACTCCAAAGGGTTAATACATAAATAACTAGAGTAATCAGAAAAGTCTGGCAAGGTACCCAAAATATGTCCCTGCCTGATAAGAGAAGATTGATAACCTAGATGTCTGCTGCTTTAGAAAATAATTACTCATTATCTTCAAGTGTCTGGATGGTAAAGAGCTTGAAACTCTTTCTCATATCACTCTTTGAAGCTGCTGCACTGACCTTGTGTCTAAATTGGTCCCTTTTATGTTTTCAGTTTCCTTATCTAATAATTTACTTAATGGAGCTCTTGGTCCCATGAGAGTCCGATTTCTCTAGCAGGGAATTAACAAAATAAATGCAGTTGCTWGACTAAGGAACAAAGAACAAGATAGSATCTAGSCTATCTCAAGGGATCAGGCCAATGRCCCATAAACCCTRTTCACACAGGTATTGCACCGGTGTATTGGGGATCAAAGGCAGGGACATTCTAACCAAAGAGCCTCCTCATTTCCTGCTGAGYATGATCAAACAYGGAATGGAAAAGGAGCTAGAAAGAACCAGTCTAGGAATGCTACAGTCTCAAGAGACTGATACTGACTTCAACAGAGCAGCACTTGTTCCTCATGGTACATTCAAAGGATAAGAAAGGAGGAGAGCAGCAGAACTGCTACCTTGGACTTGCAGAGGCCCAACTTTGGGCTGCTGAGGAGGATCCTTTGGGAAACACTACTGAAGGGCAGAGAAGCTCAGGAAGGCTACACATTCTTCAGGCAGGAAATCTTAAAAGCTTGTTCCTGCTGTTGACAGAAACAAGTCATCCCTGTMTGTTAAAAGGTGAGATGGTGGGGAAGCCTGGATGAATAAAGAGCTTTGCTTGAGCTCAGGAAAAAACAAGGAGGGTTCTTCCCTTCCCTTTGGAAGAAGGGAGCTCTGGAGGACTACACGGATGTTTTGAGGTTTCAGGGAGAAAATCAGAAGGGCCAAAGCCCAGCTGGCACTTAATCTGGCTACTGATGTAAAAGACAACAAAACTGTTTCTATAAATACAGCAGCATTCGTGATTCTGGGAGTTCAGAGCAACAGGTCTTGCAGTACTGCAGTAATGTCTGCAGGTAAACTGAGATCAGCCCAAATTCAGCTGCAAGATACATACACACAGACACAGTAATAAACAGATATCCTAATATTTCCTTTCTTCCTGAGAGGCTGATTTTGTTCAGAAGGAACATAACCTTGGATGCTTGACATTGTTAACTCGAGGACATTCTGCATTTAACTTTTTACAGGCTCAGGAGATTTAGTACATTAATAGCCAATTGACCAAGGTGAAAACTAAAAGAACTTGCCACTTTCATTTTCACCATCTGAGGAAAAGTACTAATGCTAGACTACATATAAAAGATCATCTTTTACAGTATGACTCTTGTAATTTTAAACCATGTAATTTTTTCAATCCAAAGTATTAAATTAAAAAATATATGAGGTTGCAGAAAGAACKTCTGGTTTGAAGGGTTATAGTGGGAGAGATTTCTTAATAAGCAGACAATTGTMTTTGGAATATCGCTGAGGGAGTCAGCAAATCTTCTTTTTTCTTATTTCTACATTTTTGCACAAATTTGGTTAAACACAAATTAAGTGGCAAAGAGAACTAACAGACCTCCCAATGAAAGTCAATACCTAATGGGAAATAAAAGAGTTTGCACTGCTTCCAAAAGCATATCTCAAACCTTATTTGTTCAGGGAAAACTCCAGGTAAGATTGATGAACAATGTGTTTCTCTAGATTTTTCATTTCCTATTTCCAAGCAGCTTTAAATTTCAAGTTCATATTAAGTATATTACAAAAATTCTATTTGAAAAAAAAGAAAAATCTTAGGTGGCAATGAAAGGGAGTAAAGCCAAACCCAATGGCCACGCTTTTCACATGCTGCTCCTTCTGTCTGAAGGGTGTTTATGATATAGTGAGATTAGAATTGTTAAGATTTGATGAGATGAAATATTTTGGGAAGCAATTACTTTCCTAAAACAGAAACACTCCCAGTGCCAGGTGGCAGCTGAGCTCTGCAGAAGGTGTAGGTGGGCACAGCTCCAGGGCTGACAAACTGCCCCTTTGCTCTCAGGCAGCAGSACTGAGTGTGCTCCGAGTGTGGATTAGTGGCAGCCACCAACCCTGTTGGGAGAGACACCTGCTGGTGTCACAGGTCACTGTCCCAGGCAGCAGTCAGACCTTAAGCAAAGTGGTACCCTGGAAATGATGTGGAAAACATTAATTTGCCCAGTCTTTCCAAAAGAGTTACATATTTGTCTGTGTAATAGTGACCATTGCAGAAGGGCCGTTCCTATTTTGCGTAGTTGCATCAAATAAGCACACAAATAAAAAGAGAGATCTCTGTAAGGACATGCATGTAATTTTCCATGTCAAAGATGTTTCTTCTTCAGATTCCAATCCTAGTGCCCTCCTGATGTCACCACATCTTGGTGCAGAACAAATTCTTGGTGGAGAAGAACAAATGACCCTGTTTATCTGAAATAGCCTCTTCCAAAATGAGTTTTGCTTTGTATATAAGATGGAAATCTTTTTTCAAAATCAGAATATATACCAAAGTGAACACTTGCAGTTGTGAAGTATGCCAGGTTAGATTTTCACATTGAAAATATTCTTTCTCATACCTCAAAATACTGTTTTATTGATAAAATTTCATTTGGATCTCTTAATATACTTGTCACCAGGAGGCTCCTTGTTTGATTTGTTACAGACTGTGTTTGGTTTAATAATAATTGCACTGACCCATTATTGCAGTAGTCATTATAAAAAAACCCAAGTTTCACTTTGCAGATGGGTAATATAAGTCAAGACTTTGGTCCAAAGTGTTTCATTTTGACACAGAAAAATTGTATGTAAATAAAAGTATGCAATTTTTTTTTTCTTTTACATTACTATTTGGCTTTAAACTGAATTCCTGCACATGAAGCAGTGCTAAAAATGTTGTACAGATTATGTTTCACCATGTGCATGTGTTGATTTTATGYGTATGTATCACTGAGAAACTATATTCCCTGAAATAATGAAAACTTTTAGCCTTTCTGAGCTATAATCCTTAAAGCTACATAGTAGTGCTTTCTTTTTGTGCCTGAAATTCTCCAAAGTAGTCTAGGGGATTTAGACACATATCATCTGTTAATTCTAGWGGCAGACATTTATCTAAATCCCCTACACAAGTTTTTATTTTTTAAAAATTACTCAGGCTTCCTTTTATCTACTCACTTTYCCTGCGTAATAGTATTGGCTAAGCACTGCCTGTGTTAAAAATATTACCTCTTGGTCACCCAAGAGGATTAGACAGCTTTGTACCAGAGGAACCAAAAGGGTGAAACAGCTAGGAAGGAATTATGCAAGTGTATCAACCACATCGTGTATTTTTCCAGAAGGGAGTGTATCTTCTGGAGTGTGTGAGCATGCCTGGTACGCTGGGTGCCTCGTAACAGTCCGTGGTTCTTCTGGCATTAAAATAATGCTAATTGGAAATAAAACCACAACTGCTATTGCTGTTAATATTTATAGCAACGTTATTTTTCTTCATGCAGTTTGCTCTTCTCTCTTTCAGTCCATCATAAAATTCTTCTTGAAAGAATTCAAATAAAAAAAAAAAAAAGAAATTCCATTCTTTATACAATTACCGCTTCTTGTAGGAACTAAAAAAAAATTAAAATCTCCCTTGGGAATAACCTCTTCTTTTAAGAGTTTTCTCTTTTATTTCAGTAATTTAAATCTGGACTGCAGCAGTGGAAAGGAGAGGTCAAAAGGTGGAAACATCAGTGCTTATGTAATCCCCAAAGAGGATTACTCCCCTCACAAAAATGGCTAGTATGACATGTGAAATTAAGGATATTCATTCTCTGTCTGCACATCCCTTGTAATAGAATTGGTGAATCTTTAGAAAAATAGAGCAATATGAGAACAACTCAGCTTTTCCCATGGTATCAGCACAGATAGTATTAAACTCCAAACCAGTTTTTCTAAGCCAGCACTCGTGAAAGAGCTCTGCAAAGCCTTCCTTCCTCTCCCTGTCCCCTTTGCCAACTAAAGTATGACAGGTATACAGATTTATTAGAAATGGGAGAAGGGACACCGCTTGGATTTTAGCACTTCTATTAGTCCTGGCAAACATGCATGCATTGTTTTCTCATTTGGACTAGAGCTACACCCATTCCCAGATGGATAGAACACACTTATTGCATTTCTCTGCCAGGATTACACCATCTGAAATACTCTACAGCATCAGGATAATAAAAGCATAATGATTTTCAGGCACAGTCTTTACACAGGACAAAACTCACTGAACAGATACTTTGTTAAATCATTTTACATGCCACTGAATGCAACAGTCAAAAMCATTTTTTATCTTTGGTGGAACACAATTCAAAAAAAAAAAACCCAAAAAACAGTCATATGCCTTGGAAGAGCTAGTGAGTGTGCCAACCCAACTTCCAATAAAACTTTATGGGAAAAAGAAAACAATTTCTCAGTGCCAGCGCTAGTATTTCAAAATGAATGCCTGATTAAATTGGTATTTACGTATCACATACGAATATTTGATGGTTTAAAACCCAACAGGACATCTTCTGAAGACAAAACTTCGATCACTGCAATTCCCCATACGTGACTGTTTCCATTGTAAATGAGAAAAATTCCTGCTGAGAGTTAATTTAAAATCAATGCATTACAGTTACACCACAGGATTAGACAGTTAGTACTTCCACCCAATTAAACCAGTTTACCATCAGTTTCAATAAAAAGTAAATGAAGTCCAATGTTATCTTGAATTTTACTGAGCTGTTCTAAATTTAGAAGTATTTTCTTAAATTTTTCACTCAACTTGCTGCAAATAATACATGAMAGAAAAATGGATCTTTTGAATATAATTGAAAAKTAGGATTAGCTGGAATAGAGTGCCKTGAYTGCACATTTCCTTGCTCATTGTATATATGTAATCATATTGTGGATGTATTTTAATAATGCCTTATTTTTTACAAAAAGTAGATGCTAAGATTACTTGTGTTGGTTCACATCATTTATATCTTCCTCTGCAGTGCTCTGGCTTCTCCTAAGAGACAGAATGTCAACCAATTTCMGCAATGACAAAACAATATGGTTTCATTTGATTGCTACCGGTGGCATTTTTGGCTCATTTTTCACAGCTCTGTCACCCAGGATCACAAAGAACTGCTTCTCCTCATTTGGATATTGGTTTTCAGTGGCAATTTTTCATACTTGACTTGACTGATGTGATCTTCACTGCTGTATGCTGACATTTGCTGTGATATGACTACTCAGGACTTGAAACTACCCCAAATTTGACTGCAGATAGCTCTATGAAAGCAGAAGGTTATTCCACTACCAGAAGCAATTAGGTACATTTCTATCACCAACCTGCTGTCAACTGTAGGATTRCTTCAGAGATGAAGAAGAAATATGTATTTGTGTTAATATTCCTACCTTCCAACTCCCAGCAGCCAARTTCTGCAGTGCCCCTGCTGCCCCCTCCAGCGTGTCTGGATTTGAGCACTCAGAAAGAAGTGTGAGGTAGGGTTTGACTATTGAAGGGTGCCACAGCATCTGGATTCCTTTGGGTGGTTCTGCACAGTCTGGGAGAGGTCCTACGCCATCCCACTGTTAGAAAACACAAATCAGATTGTCAGGAAGAACAGTGAAACACACTTGAGAATTGCCTCAGTTGAAACTCTAACATCTATGAAGGCATCTGCCCATAAACAGATGTTCTCAATTTTTGCACACCAAGTGATTCTCCACAGAGGAACCAAATTTYGTACTCAACATTCCTTATAGACGAGCTATAAGATTGGCAGAAATCCCAATGTTTTAGCTAGCTGACATAACAAAAACACTGYACTGCATGTATTTTCTTGTGTGGGAACGGAAGCCCAATGCACATATCTTAAGCAAATCTAGAACTTGCATGGGGAGAAGAGATTGTCCCTTCACAACTCTCTGCRTTCTGTCTCTTCTCAAGAGAGGAAAAACAACACAGAATGGAAAACTAAATCTTTCAAGGCCGTGAGCCCTCCATCCCATGAAAGACACAAGTGTGACAAGTCTTCCCCAACTGCACAACTTCTCCTGGCTTCCGACAAGGAGCGTGCAGGAGGTGTTCCGCCAGCCAGCCAGATGTGTGGGCTGACACGCCGATGCAATTGGCAGAACCCGCTCTCACAAAACACACCCTTCCTCTCATCACATACAAAGTGTTGCCATGAGAAACAACCCAAGTCTGATATCCAAAATGTGCAATATTTAAACCGGGACAACAGGTAGCAGCAAACTCACTCTCCCCAGAAATACTTTGTTCCAGGAAAAAAGGGATTCCCCTCTCCAGTGGAGTGCACAACACTTGCACCGAAGTATGAAACGTCTCAAAAGAAAATACAGACTTTCTTTTTGCCTTTTAAATGAAAGTAAGATGTGGAATGCACTTTCAATAAAAATTTAAATGGAAATCTACTTATATATTTATTGTATATTTTGTTTTGTACAGATAAAGAGATTTAAAGAATTCATGCCATTATTGCTACTGTTAGGAACAAGCCTCAACTTTTTTAYAAAATATCTTTTCTAACACCTCTGACATGCCCACATTGTGTAAGACAATAAAAAGTAAACCTTTTAGTACCTTGGGGTTAGAGATTCCTGTGTCTATATAAATAAAAAATCTGTACCATAACATTAGACATCTACTAGACATACAAATATAGCATGAGTCAAATTAACTTCTGGTTTAAATCTGCAACAATTAATTTAACTAGTCATGAGTGCAGGAGAATACTTGCACTGGGAAAGACCTAGAATCTCTTGTTTTCAGGAAGTATCAATCATTTCATTTACACTAAGTTCAAAAATAGAGTATTTATATATTATAAGGGACAATCAAGGAAGTCTTCTTGAATGACAACTAATMCAATTTCATCAGTGCTGTGTAATTAGTACTTTTGAGAATGGAAACAGTATTTTTACTAAATTAAAGCAGAACAAACACCAAACTGGAAAGTTAGAGGGACCATTCAATACACATGAGCAGGTACCAAAACMCAGAAAGCTGCTCAGAAGTGAAACTCACTACACTGGACAAATGTTACAAAGCTTAAAAAACTGGCATAGCAATACCCAGTGCTGGCTGAGAAACTAGAGGACAAATGTCTTCTGGAGAAACAATGCCATCAAAATGACACTAYTATAGTGCTGTGCCTTTGAAATTTTTAATGCATTTCTGCCTTTAAACCAATAGATTGTTTTTGCTGCATGTGACTTGGTTCTCCTTTTTACTCCTTATAAATCACCAGCCTTGCCAGAAATGAGTTCTTTTCAGCTCATAAAAAATACATTAAAGCCTGCTTCTTATTTTAACTCTCAGAATTCAATCATTTACACTGTCAGTTTTTTTTTTTTTTGAAAACAAATGAGAGACATATCTTACAGGTCAAATCTGACCTCACACCAGGTTTAGACTTTGCACTAATGAATGACTTGTGATGTCCAAGGGCACCAATTCAGGTCTTCACTTGCCTCATCCCAACTTGCACGAATTATGCATTATGCAACTGAAGACTGTTTGCACAGCTATTTACCGTATTTTTTCAAGGACAAAGTACATGAAATGCATCAAATGTATCAGATTTACCCATTTTTGCATATGTGGAGGCATAATTTCTTTTTTTTTTTTAATGCTCAGGTATTTATATTCTTATGATCCCAAGGACTACGGAAAATCAGCTGATATAAACAGAGCCCTATATACATGTTCGTGCTGTGCTGGCRCATAGAAAGCACTAGAAACGATCTAGCAGAAAAATTAATATTTAATGTTGTTTTGCCATTCTGCCCAGTAATGAGAAAACATTAGGRAAAAAAGTGAGACAAATTACTGCATTTCCCTGCCCTTCCTGCAACTCACTTTTAGCATGATTGCATTAATTTATCACCAACTGTGAGGGAAGACCCTTTTCTCAAGACACTGTGATGCTTCAGAGCCTGTGTAATAATGATGAAAATCTTTGGTACCACATATGCATGTGGCAGGGAAGGCACAGGAAATTCAGTGACCCTGGAAAATGTCCTGCACTGCTCTTCAAACACAATGTKTGCACCCAGAGCARCTGAGYGGCTGCACAGAGAKGCTGTCACTGYCCRCCACACCRTGCTGGTTTTGGCTGGGGCAGAGTTAATTACCTCCACAGTAGCTGGTATGGGACCATGCACTGGATTTGTGCTGGAAACAGCGTTGATAACTCAGGGCTGTTTTAGTCGCCTCTGAGAGCACTGACACAGCCTTTTCTGCTGCTCACCCCTCCCCATCCCACCAGCGAGGAGAATGAGGATGCAGAAGAGTTGGGAGGGAATACAGCCAGGACAGCTGATTCCAGCTGACCAAGGGGACATTCCATATCACACGGTGTCATGCACAGTATTTAAAACTGGGGGGAAAAGAAGGAAGGGAGAACATTTGAAGCACCGGGTTTGTTTACCCAAATCATTGTTAYGYRTGATGGAGCCCTGCTTTTCTGGGCATGGCTGAACACRGGAAGTGGTGAATGAAYTCCTTCCGTTGCTTTGCWTGCATGTGGGGCTTTTGCTTTYCCCATTARACTGTTTTTACCTCAACCCACGTGTTTTCTCACTTTTACTCTTCTTCACCCCCACCTCACTGGGCGAGTGGCTGTGTGGGCTGAGTTGCTGACTGGGGTTAAACCAYGGCACCWTCTSTGCCTGTGGCAGCCTCTTCCCTGCAGGGCTTCATGGCTTCTGGTGCCTTTTGTGCAGCTGAGACCAGGACCTGAAGCTGCACAGCCCAGCTGTTGGGGGGCATGTGGAACTGAGACAGGTAAGCAAAGAAGCCATTGCAAAGGAGATTTTCCCAATCTTCATTCGTTTTGTATTTCATAAACATCAACCACCTGAGCAAAAACAGTCTTTTTCCCCAAGTGGTATTAGAGTCTATGTCTAAAATAGGGGTTAAGGCAYGGAAGAAGTTGCTTTGAGGTTCACATTTCTAAATATTAATGAGCTGAGGCAACATCCTCACCCTTTAAACACCTCTACCCAGTAAATTACCAGAAGAGTTACTGCACTGCAGCCCATCAGGAATGATCAGGAAGGTCTATTTGAGATACACTGGGGCTGCAGTAGGAGCCTCTGAAAAAAGAGGATGACTACATGCAATTACTCTTCCTAGATGATACTAAAGAGGAAAAAAAAAAAAAAAAGTCATAAACAAATATTCCTTCCAGGCTTCCCTCCTTCAGCTGAAATTACCCACATATATTGTGGTTGAAGCTGACAAACTGCTTGTTACGTGGGTGAGATACAAATCTCTCATTTCCTGAGACTGTTGCAAAGAAAGGGTGAAAGTCAAGAAAAATAAAAAGCCAAATACCAAAATCATTTAAGAACAACAGACTTCTGATAGTAAGAGTACACTAATACAATTTCCAAATTTTCATATTAGTAAGGAATTTTGAGACAAGAAAAAGATCATTCATTGAGATGCTCTTCTGAGCAGCACAACAGATTATCTACCACCACTTTTCTCATTTTAGTGAAAACAAGTCCGTATTTGTAGTGCAATTGTGCTGAATACCTGGGAAGGCTCCAACTCAGTAAGAGAACTAGACTGCAAATTCTGGGGTTTGTACTAATAACCTCAAATTGGTGGGGTTTGCTTTTAAATAGGTATCACATGACCACAGGTCTTCCTGTGATAACAAAACAACAGTGTTTCATGTTAATTTATTACATATGAATACTTCCTTTCATCCAGTCTGTACCAAATACCGCTACAAAAAAAAAAAAAGAAAAAGAAAATCTAGGCAAAATTACAACAAAACCCAACAAGTCTAAAACCATCTAGACTTCTCTCCAGTGGTCCTAGACATCTGGCATAGTCTGATAATTCTGTAGCTATGCTCCTTGAAACAGCAGTGACAAAATTCATACGAGCCATTACACAGTGSTTACTAAAACCATTTCTGAAATGCCAAAGGCTTTTAAATGACCAGGCCTCCTGGGAAGACACTGGAATCTCGTCCTGCATGTCTTAGTGGTGGTGGCAGTCTCTGCCAGCTGTCCCTAGACATGTCAGTCCAATGACCTCTTTTGGACACCTCTGTCCAAGAGGTGCATTGGCCAACGCTGTCAACAGCAGAAATGGAAAATTCGGCAACAAAAATTCACCAAAGTCACAGAGCTTGCTTTCAGGGCTGATGAGAATCCATGCAGCTGATACAAAGGAGGCAGGAATTCCACTATTTACATCAAGTCAGCCTACAGTTTAGACATCTAGGACTAAACAAAGGTGGTGAATATAAACGAAGGTGTCAACTGACACAGAGACTACAGGAGTATGGTAGGAGTGGGCAGAGCTTATTGCATAAACAATAGTACCCTCCCCAGCTTGACACAACAACATTTACRATTATAGGAAAGATGTCTGAAATGCTTTCAAAACATTTCAACGTATTGAATCATTATAATTAATTCAGATAATAAATCTAAATTGTACTTTATATTATATATTACAMTTAAAATAGTTGTCTATGCCTTTATTCAACTTATTTATATTATGCTTAGCTAAAAAAAAAATATTGATTCAGTTTGTGCATTTAGTCTTTGCTTAAAACCAGACCCCTCCCAAACAAAGGGGGATGGAAAGGATGTCATTAAATGCCCTTCTCTCCACAGAAAGCTGAAACTAACTGGCTTTGCAGTCTATTCCACAAATTGGCAAATACAAATTATGTTTAATAACCTTGCAATTTTGACTTTGAAAACAAACAGTGCCATAAATGACACTGAGAAGCTCACAGAGTATCTGGGAAGATGCTGTGTAGGCAAGGAAGAAAGCAGAAAGAGTTTTCAAAAAGCTCTGTAAGAAATCGCTCAAGACAGTTGACTCTTGTGACTCAATGCTTGGCAAAACCACCTTGTGCAAGACAAGGAAGTGGAAACAAGTGGAAACAACATTCTTTCTGAGCAAGGGAATATTGGCAGCCTTTCATCCCTAATCTCAGTTTTCAAATTATTGGTTAAAGCCAGGAGCTGCCACCATTTCTCTGTTCCTRTGCTTATTAGCTTGGTATGGCTCAGTACAGTATTGATGTATCCTTGATAGAACAGTGGTCTCACCACATGAAAAGAAGTATCTGGCAGGTTTATTTTTTATACTTTTTGAAGTATTATTGCCTTAAGCCTGCTATTTCACCTAGATAGAAGAATTTATAGGCCAATTAGCAAGCATGCTAAAGAGGTGTGCCAGTCAATTCTTAATGATATATGACTTGAAATGTTACTGTTATACCTTAAGGCTCCTGACAGAAGGTGAAAAGAAGGTCAGGCTCATTTCAGAAGTGTCACTTCCAATCAAAAAAACAGACTTTGGGCTAGATTCTGGTGTGACAAGAATGATCACAGATGGGGAACTCGAGAGGAGCATGAAGCTAAGAAGTCAACTTGTTTTTCTTAGGGAAGAAAGGAAAAGAAATGAAATAGTGCCACATGTACACATAATGGGCTGCATAACAAGAAGTAAAATAAGGATCAATGACAACTCCCTGGTGGTTTTTTTTTTTTACAGAAATTGGACCATACACCTTATTTTCCCTAACTGCTTTTTGTCATAGTCCTTGTTTCTCATACAGTTCAAAGAATAAACCTGTTGGTAGCAGTGAGCATGCCAGCAGCGTGAACAACAGTGGAAATATCAGTTTTCATCTGCAGAGTGACACAATACAAGACAGAGAGGTTGATGTTTGCAAGGTCCTAGTCAGGGATGAAGGGCTCTGTGGCTGGAGAGCTTATTGGGTTGAGGGTTCAGCACCAGCTGATCACAGGTAAGCAGCAGAGGAAAATGAACAAACAACGTTGACAGCAGAGAATTACAGCCCTAGAGGTTTGAGACAGAAGTCAGGTGAGTGTCACTTATTTTTCCTGAGACCTTAACAGAAGCTTTGCTTTCTRTTTCTCCAAAGATAAAACCGGTGCTATACCAAGACTTTATCACAAACCTTTAGCAGGTTTGGGCCTCTTCTAACATTCAATTTGTGTGACAAAGCAGATGCCTCAGGAACCTCCTTCAGCTGTGGTGAAATGATTGTGGGCTCTTTTACCACCACCCACCTTTATTCTGAAATGAGGAGAACACTTGTTTCCTGTGATCCTAAGGGAACTCCTTAAGCAAAGTAATTTGAAAGGTATCATTAGACCTATGATCTGAACAAAGACCATCTCATATTTGATTTCAGTACGTACAGAAGTTGCTGTTGGTATCGACAACTGATGTCATTAATAAAAAAATTAATTCCAGTTTGTTCTTGAAAGGCCTTTGAAAGAAGCCACATTTTATACTATCTCTCAATTATGTTCTCCTCTTCAAGAAACTTATATGTGACTGCAACTGAAACACAACCTAGAAAAACTGGGATACTTGCTTCCTTAATCATAAAACAAAGAAATTAACTTCCTCTTTCATTATAGAGAAAACCCATGAGAAAGTGATTTTAATATCAAGTTTCTCCTGTTTTATGGTTTAAGAAGCCAACTCCCCAGCGCTGTGAGGGATTTTTTTTTAAGTATGGAAAAATGCAGCTTCATCCACATCCTTTGTCTAAAATGATACATCTGGTTTTATTTTGCAACTACAGTAGTTTTGCTACTACTTTTTTTACTAAAACTTTTATCCAAAAATTAAAGATTACCTCATAAATGCATAAATAGACTTCAAGAAAATACACCTAATAATAAAGAAACTAAGTTACAGTGATAGTGTAATAGCAAAACTTCAAAATTGCATTCACTAAAATCTGAACATTTTTGTCTCCTCACTGTTTTGTAAATATTATCTCCTGAGGGAGACTAAAACAGCAATTTTGTTATTCAAAACCCCCATGCACTGCCAAAGAAAAGAAAAAAATACCTATACCCTCAACACATATTTTCTGGGGACATAAAAGGTAGCAATTACGGACGGGATGCTGCTCCCCTATACTGAGGTGTCACAATTGACAGAGACGTCCCTGTGCCTTGTGCTTTGTTTGAAAAGATAAAACTCTCAAATATTAAAGGACCCCAAAGACAAAGAAGCAGAGAGAAGGCAATTTTTTACGCAACTGTGTCCACAATTGAACAAATATCTCTGAACATATTTCTGTGCTTATTTTTGCAAAATTAATGGAGAAAAAAGTTACATTTACCCCCATCACAGTTTGAGTTATTTTATGCTCTTAATATAAATGCGGTTACATGAAAAATACTGGTATTCTTTTCCATTTTTAAGGAGTGATTTGGAAGACCTGTTTCTGGCATGGTGATTTTGCTGCATTGCTTTTAGTGGCACTCTAGTTACCTTGATAATATGTTAATTTGATAATATACTTTAAAACATTTGGTATGTTCAACAATACATTTAAAACATTTGGTATGTTCAACAATAGAGGATTATGGAGTGAAAATAACCTGCAGAAGGCTCACAATGCTCCCTTAAAATTCCTGAACTGAATAATATCCACATGTGCAAGATGAAGTAGGACATCCAGATTGAAAGGAAATTAGATGAAAATTAGAAAAAAATATAATTAGAAAAATATTTCTAATACTTTTAAGGCAAAGCAGTCCTGCGCACAACAGAATCAGTTCTGGGAAGAGTGAATTTATGTCCTTGCCACAGAGAAGCCTACAGATCGTAAACATAAGTGTGTAGTTTTACTTTTCTTTGGATTAAAAAAATTACAGAAAACTCTTCCATTAGGCAAACACAAACAGCTCTGAGGAGACCTTTACCACAACACGTGCTGATAATGAGCTCTCATAGAAACGGACAAAACACATCTGAGAGCTGGCAAGAGCACGTACATTGTAAAGGTAATCCACCAAAAGAGCTCTGTTCTTTAGCCTGGAGGAGCAAAAAAGTGCTTTATAGGGAGCTGTTAAAGTACAGAGAAGCCCTATGGGAATACTGAAAGAGTCAACAGCACAGAGTTAAAAGTACCAATCTGAGATCCAAAAGTCATCGAAAAAAAATAAGAGGAAGACTTAAAAAAGACTTCAGATAGTGAGTGTCTGTGCATGTGTTAGTAAACAGAGCATCAAAGAGCAGACCAAGCTGCAGTGTGACGCATTCATATCCAGACATGCTATTTTTGGCTCCTGCACTTTGAGTATGCAAGCCTAGTGTGTGAGAACTGTTAATTCAGGAACAGGGATGATGACTACTTTATGGGGTAAAATTAGTTTGCTTTGACACTTTTAATCTCACTGTAGCCTAATACTGGAATCCCAACAAAAGGCCATAATAAATTCAAGTTATCTGATGATGGAGTTTAAGCACAAGAGTAGGTCAAGAGTGCTGCATTTTTCAGTATCCAAGTTTTAGCTTAGTAATGTTACTATAACTTTTCCACACTAACACAAATTGGCTTTACGAGCTCAGGAATATTTTCAGTTCTCATTCACATCATTTATTCAAATACCCTGTGAACCTAATTGCTTACTTAAATAAATATTTTCTTTGAGCAATCTGAAGCAGAAATAAACTACAATGCAAAAAAGTGACTAAGTGTAGGAAGAGGTGGAAAATTAACTGCTGCCAGCACAGGCTGTCTGAAAAAGCCCATAAATCAGTAGCCATTCTCATTGCTATTTAGAGTGTGTACTGATACAACTTTCTCCTCAATACATTTGCCAGTATTCCCCAAATAATATGTTCTTAATGGGACAAAAAGGAGATAAATACACTTTAAAAATCAACCTACCCAAAATTATAACCTGTCAAATAACTTAAGGAAGCAATCAAGGCTTCACTTTTGAATCCTTCTTTGGCAACAATCTTAAATATTTCAAAATATGAATACTTTTTCAACATTCACTCACATTACTTAATTGAGTCCTGTACAGTTTTCTCTCAACATGTAGAGGCATGGTATAAGACTCACTTGAAGCAAGTGCATTTACATAAGCCTGATGTTTGCATCAAAACCTTCCTACACACACGTGGCTCTGTGGAAGTACAGTATAAAGTACATGCAGATTACACTTTTCATTAGAAATGGCTTCCTTTCTAAGAGCATTTGAGAGTATTTATGGCACTCACAGTGTACCCATGACTACAGTTTCCAGGTGCACCACATAATGCACAACTTTCTCAAGCAAGAAATGTAGATTTCATTACTCCACAGCCATATTCTGCTTTAAGCTCTCAGCTAATTAACAAGGGCAACAGTTTTGTATATTATGCGCCATGCACTTAATTTCTAATACAGTGCATTAATTATTGATATTGTAAATGATGGGCACTTCAACTACTCACAACGCAGCTGCAAATAACTTTCATTACCTGATCTTGTGATTTCTTTTTCTTCTTCTTCTTCCCCCAGCACCCTGAACTCTCTGCATCTTTTCCATTGGCATCACCACAGAGTAATCCATCGAGTTCATCTGTTCCCATCTGCTGTCCCTGAGATGTTTCTGCAGCTAGCCTGTATGAGAGGTTCCTCAAAATGCACACACAGTTTTCAACGGTCTGAAAAGGATGACAAAGAGAAAAATAAAGAAAACAAAACCAGACAAAGACTCAAATCCTCCCCTTGCTCACTCTGAATGCAAAGTGGAAGGAATTTCATCTATCTTTGCACACGCATTTTCCCAGCACATTCAATGTGCACATCTGAGTGCTCCCCAGGTAATCACAGCTTAAGAGATTCAGAAAATTTTATGGTAGCAAATCAGTAGTCTGGACAATATTTTTTCTTGGAGTCTTTTTACTATCATTCTGAATTTCATGCTGGAGCCCCTATGAAACACACACTGAGGTAAAAAGTGATCAAGAGAACCTGAAAAATGTCAGCAAACTCCCACCTCAGTGAATAGAAAATGCTACAAATAGGAAATGGCAATAGATTCTGGGTTTGGTTTTCTCCTTTTAAAACCAGAAACAACCTTTTTTTCCTGGCATAAATTCTATATAAATTACCATAAAATTGGGATCTGAGTCCCATTTCGTAAATACTTGTAGCATGAACAGAAGATGTTTCTCCAGCCCCAGAAGTAGGATGAGAAATCTGAGTTCTTGCTGCTTTTACTGCTTCTATCCAGGCTGCAGACAGACACCTTGTGTGCAGCCTTTCTCTTTCATCCATTTATCCCCCTAATAGGCTGTGCCTTCTGTAAGAGATGCAACCAGGAATCCATAAATGGATGAGACCCAGTGGAGGAAAATTCACTTGTAATTCAACCTAATTTCTGCAAGTCTAAAAGAAGTTCAGTTTAGATGTGAAACCCACTCATTTAGTTGGTTCAGTTTGGTTTGATTATCCCTAATAAGAAGGATATGAGCTTCATTTTCTGCATGCAAGGAAAGCATGGTTAAAAAGGCCATTCTCTATCTATTTATATTTATTTCAACTGCTCCTAATGCTCCATGGAGATAAAAAGCAATAGCCACTACATGCCAGCTCTTTTGCTCCATTAATGCAGAATGGAATAATTGTGAAGCTTTCAGCTCTACTGTGTTCTGCCATATTCACCAGTGAAGCAAACAGATGGGGCTTCGTTTACTTTCATGTGCTGCCATGAGCTGCTGCCAGGTATGCATTCAGCACAAACTTTTTGTATGACACAAAGTTCCAGAGGCAATATCAATTTCAGATTCATCTACACAGGAATATTTATTTATCTACTTTTTTTAACACAGATGAAATTTCACAATTTCGCAATAAATTTGTACTACTTTGAAATTTCTGCCAAATACATACACATGCAGAAATATATACTTACATGTGTGTGTCTGTGTGCCTAGAAGTTGTTCTTAGAGCACCTTTTATAGCTGAAAGCTTTGCAAACATCACAGTGACCATAAATATTTCTTAAAGTTTGTTGCCTCTTAGATTTTTTTTAACATTATCACACATGAATTTTATTCACTTTTGATAAAATATGCTGAAGTTGAAGCTTTGCATCAGTTGATTAGGAACATAAGCTTTAATTTTCCTTTTCATAAATCATAGTTTTGGCATTTAAAATTCTGATTTTGTGGAAAACATAAGCTGAGTCCATTATGAGGATAATGTTACCTTAAATTAAAAACTGATAAGCAAACTTCCAAGGCTCAAATGCAACCAACACTTTCTCTACTAAGGTGAACTTTTACAAGCCAAGAAAGCTGATTCTAACCACACAGTTTGGACAGACTTCACTTGTTGACTTTCAAGGATCCTTGTACTCCTTATTCAGTTTTCAGTTTCATGGTAAGGGGGCTAAGTACAAGTTTACTAGCCTCTCTACTGCAGCTACTTTTAAACTACTCTGAAGCTAATGAAGTCACAAACACTCCCGTGTTTGGGGGCTGCCCAGCAAATGTGTCTGGGTGGGGTAGTGGGGGGCTGGTGACAGCCAAGCTTGTCCCAAACCCTGCTGCCAGGTATAGTGCCTGCCTTCTGGATGGGTGTCCTCTGAGCATCTCTCTATTAAATGTCTGCTAATAGAAAATTTATTACAGACTAAT
>NW_026623598.1:0-16838 GCF_030028575.1 Malurus melanocephalus
GTGGACAGAGCATCACTGAGCAGGCAGAGAATCACTGGGTGGGTGGAGAATCACCAGGCAGAGAGAGCATCACCAGGCAGACAGATCATCACTGGGTGGACAGAGCATCACCAAATGGACAGAGGATCACCAGGTGGACAGAGCATCAAAAGTGGACAGAGCACCACTGAGTGGACAGACCATCACCACGCTGCCACCGCCGAGGTGCTGCAGAAGAGGAAAGTTGGGCTGTGCTCCCTCTTTTCAAAATGCAACTATGTAAAGGTCACAGAGGAGGAGATGAAACTAGGAGTTGTAATAAGGAAGGAGAAATAAAAAATAATGACAGAAATAAATTGTCATAAGAGGGGATACAGTTATGATTTATTGTGATATTCTACAAATTTGGAGGTGATTAAAAGCCACCTAAAATTCACATTAACAAGTCACATAAAAATGGAATTAAACTAGTGGGCATAATGTGGCAGGGTATAAAGAAAAATCATGACAGAAATAAATTGACAGAAGAATGATACTATTCAAGTTTTACTCTGTCGCGTCACACTGACAGGAGACTAGTATTTTAATTTCAGAGTTGTGGTTGAGTTTTTGGAGTTCATTAAAGGCCCACATTAAGAATCTCATAAAAGTGAGAAGAAATTAGTGACCATAATGTGGCAGAGGAAATAAAGAAACAATAATGACAGAAATAAATTGACAGAAGAATGATACACTTAATGTTTCACTCTGACACCCTCTATTAATAGGCCGCTGCAAGCTGGAGCAAATGTCATTCATATTTTAGCCAAAGTATACCACTAATTAGGCTGGCTTTCTGCACTGGAATTAAATTTGAGATCCCTCACCTTTAGAGTGGGATCATTTGAATTCGAAAGAAAAGAGCTGGTGACAGAAAAAAAAACTTTCTGCTCGGGCTCTTCTAATGAGATAAAATTCCCCCTTCTCCCCATTTCCTAGCTATAATTGCTGATTATGTTGTTACACAGGAGCGGCTCTCCGCTCTCTCCTCCCCATCATTATGATTTAGTCTGGCATATCGGGGTGCTTCAAACACGGACTGAAGTGGTTTGAGTCTAATTTAGCACTCATTTAGGCCGCAGGTACCGACGAAGGTAAACACCGCATTGTTATAATTAATTACCCCTTAGGCCTAGCCAGGCCAGCTCTGTTTCAGCTGACCCTTATAATAATAAGGCTTAGGGGCATATTGTATTTCTTTTGACAGATTAATTAGAAATTCAGCCGTGGAGGTACAAAGCAACTCTGTCATGAATATTTAAATGGACTGACACAAAAAATCATGAAAGGGCTGCTGAACTACATGACAGACAGGGGATATTAGCCAAGTGATTCTAATCAATAATCTCTTGATCTCTTACATATTAATACACTGCCTGCTGTTATTAAGCTCCATAATAAGGAAGGGGAGAGAAAGTTAGTGTAGCTCTGCTGTAGGGCTCACCGGGCCCCCAGTGTATACACTAACTGACGGAGAAAATGCACAGAGGAGCCGAGCCTCAGCCTCTTCAATCTCATCCAATCTTAAGGAATGGCAGCTCTGAGCATCGCTGGCCGGATAATTATTGGCCCTGACAAGGTGAAGGCGTTTGCAGGCAAATGAGATGGGAAGTAGGATAAGTCCCCAGACCACCCAGCGCAGGGCACGCTCAAAACCAAMCGCGCGCTACCGCTCGGGCTTGTATTTGCTTTAGCAGGGGAAATATGGGAATCACAGCGCTTTTGAGTCGTGTTGAAGGGTCAGTGACAGTCGAACACCGGGAGCTTGCTGTTACTGTTGTTAATGTTAACTTTAACACCAAGTCAACTGGATTTACCCCCGGTCCCTTTGCTCATCTCCTATAACATCAAGGCCACCGAGTGAATTAAGCAGCGGAGTAGAGCTGAATATCATCTAAATTCATTACAGCCGGTTCCTCCCGTAAATGGGGAGGCAGCGCCGGTGCTGCTTGGGAAAATTGCTGCCTCCACGGCCCCAAAGATGTTCTTTGTGCTGCACGGGCTTGGGGAGAGAGAGAGTGAGAACAGCACAGGGTGAAGGGGTTGGGGTAACGAGGGCTGGGGGGATGACAGGGTGAGATGTTCTGTTATCTCCCAAAAATATTGTGAGCCCCACAATGGGCTCGTGTGGTGCGAGGGAAAGGGCTCAGCTGGAAAAGGGAGCTGGACCAGCTCCAGAWYYKSCYKRRSMAMYTWAAAAAAAGAGATTAAATGACAGGAGTGATTATTAACATATTTAAATCGCATGCACACAATGTTCAGATGGGATTAGAGGGACGATGTCGGATTTTAAAAAAAAAATTATTCGACAGCCAAAATATTAGATACACTTTTTTTTTTTTTTTCTTTTTTCATTTCTTTTTCTTTTTTTGTTCTAATTAAAAGGGAGTCAGGAGTTCAGTGGGTCTCCTGCAGCCCTGCCCATACACACGCTGTGGACACAGCATCCCAACCAAGGCCAGGAGGAGACAATTCGGATTTCAGAGCTGGATTTGCTTCATTGCAGAAAACCCCACAAAGGTTGCAAGACTCAAAGTGAATTTGCCTAATTTCCCTGGGACAGCTGAGTGGAGGAGAAGGTCAGACAACACATCTCTGTGTGCAGAAGAGATTTGATGCCACCTGACTCCCATGGCCTTGGTGTTCCACTTCTAACAAATCCAGACTGGAGCTGACAGTGAAATCAGAAGCCTCTTAGCCCCTGGTAACTCCTACTGTCTGCCTGCCCTTATTTTGTTCTGATTAGGTGTCTCTGAACTACCTGAAAGAAAAAAAAAAAAAAAAAAAAAAAAAAAAAACCAAAAAAACCCCAAGCAGATTGAATGATGAAACAGTTGGGGAGGCTTAAAAAGCAAGCCCAAAACATCTGAGGTCACAGCTCCAGCAGAAGAGGACTCCACCAAGCTGTTACTCCACTCCTGACCTGCTGGGAACCCTCCTGGAACTGGAGCAYGCCCTGGATCTCACTGCTGTTTCTCTCTCCTGCAGGTGCTGCAAAAGAGACTTAAAATATTTGCATGGGGACAGGGTTCAGAGCAGTAGGGAATCGTGCCCAGCTCTCTGGCAAGCTGTGACAAGATGTTATTTCATGTTGTGATTGCACACTGAACAGTTTCCTAAATTCTGTTTCAAAACCCATACATTTATGGGCACGGTGCCATCACATTGTGACTAAAGGAGCCCTGTCCCATTTACAGGCTTTGTCTGGTAAAACCTCACTGCTCTGAGCGAGTTCAGCAAACGCTCTGGGTTCTGCAGGAACACCGAGTTAAAATATCTAAGTCTGAAAAGTGCTTTACCTTTTTTTTTTTTTTAAAAAAAAAAAAGCTATCCTGAATTTATCAACACTTATATTTGCAGGTCACACTTTACTTGCACTTATAAGTTTAAGCCTAACCCTTCTCATTACTTCAATGCTGCTTTCAAACCTCTAATGCATATTTAAGTGGTAGCATTAAAAAACAGTGTGTCAACTGCCATTGATGTGCGATGTAGGGCACTGACCCTTTGAAGGCATTATCATGTCATTGGACCCATTAAGTGCAGCCATTCCTGTTGCTCTTAATTGGGTTGTGCAGCGTGGAGCGGTTGCAAGTGGTTACAGTTTATACCATGAATTATAATAACAATAATAGCGGGTAGAGATCGGTGTGGGCACCAAACATGTGCTCGGAGGTGGCTGAGAGCGTCACCTCCACTCAACTTGTCACCCCTCCCTTTTAGAAGTGATAGGRGTTTAATTTACAAGCTCAAAAATCAGTGTGTGGGCACTACTCAGTCTATGGCTGGTAATTAAACAGAGCCTTGTCTTCCAAAGCATCGTTACTGGGCTGGTTCTGCTCGTGGAATAATGTGCTGTTCCACATGAATCCATTTTTTTTTAAATCCATTTTTAATCCATTTATTCCATTCTTCTCAGGGAATAATGTGCTGTTCCCCATGAATCCATTTTTTTAAAGTATCTKGCCCCAAAAAAGAAACCTGATACATCCTATCTGCTCTTGCTCGGAAACAGCAACTTCTCTTTCCTTMATTTAATTTTTTTTYCCYTTAAAAAAATTGGATGTCAGGATTCATTTGGACTAAGGCCAGGCTATTTTATGGCAAGTTTCAGCAGCTGAAAATATTTGCATCTGATTTATAAAGTTTTGCAAATGGCTGTAAACCCGAGACAGAGCCTAACGATGGTGGCACTGCCTGCCATGCTGTTACAATTAGAGCTTGGCCCACGCCGAGCCCCTGGCATGGAATGACCTGAATTTTGGAGCTCGGGATGTGCTTCCAGAGGCCAAATCAAACCTCGAGGCCCTACCACCCCTGGAACGTGGAGATTTCTGGATCTGCCCCAAAAATCTCCTCGCCAGGACCCGTTTCCAATAATTGGAAGCGTTGTCTTTAAATATCAATGGAAGTCATGATGGTTCATCATTTGCAGCTGGACATGCATGAGCGCCCTTCTCGCTGGTCTGGTGCTCCCAAAGAACAGATAATTAAGGACAAGGAAAACAGACTGGGAGCAAGAGCCAAATGAAATGTCCAAATGCAAACGGTGCAGTAATTGCAGTGGTAACAGTGGTGATGACAGCAACAATCATTTCGAGCCTAGCAGCTTTGTTTATAAAAATGTTAGCAAAAGGTGCAGAGCTGGAAACAAATAACTTTACCTCAGCCCTTTTATTGCAAAAACATAATAAAGTGCAAGCCAAGGAGTAAATTCATTGCAAGTCATATTAAAGGTTTTGGACCAAAGTGAAGCTGTTACAAACTACATCTGTAAAAATTGTGTAATTATTATGGGTGGGTAAAATCTGGCAAGAATTATTTTCTTAAGTAAAGCGTAAAAGAGAACAGATGTGCTGTAACTGACACATTTATTTTTTGCCAGTTTCACTAATTCTGGACAAAAAGTTGCTCTCATTTATCATATTATTCAATGGATTTCAAATTAGCGAGGCAACGGTGACTTTTTACACTGTCCCAATTTTAATGCCTGAGAAGAGAAGGGGGGGTGGGGAAGGCTGTCTCACGGAAAGAAAATTAATTTGTTTTATTGGGCACTGAAAAGCCAAGCCTTTTGTCAAACAGAGAAGCAAACATATATTTGGAGGGAGAGCTAGGTCACTAGTTAAATGTCAAGGTCTGCTAAAATCAAAAGGTAGGAGGGGTGGGTGACAATGAAATCTAAGTAGAAAACCATAAATGTAAAGAAACACCACGATTTCTGGGCTGGGGTGGAATGAGAAAAATGGCCAAAGACAAAGATAGGCAGCCTGGGTCTGGAAGTAATTACGGCCAAGTGAAGACAACTGAATTCCATATTACTTTGGTGGATGTCTGTAAAGGCAGTTTGGGGAGGTATTTTGGTAAGGTTTACTTTTTGGAGCTTAGCAACATAAATTTGTTGTCACTGAACTATTAAATAAAATAGACACATGTTGGCAAAGAGTGCACAGCCGAGGGATGGAACTGATTAAGGGACAGCCTATGAAATAATAGCTTAAATGGGCCCACTGCAGGATTTTAATATCCCATGACAACACTCAATTGTCAAATTCTGCTGGAGTGTCCAGGATGCTACTAAAATTAAGCCAGAAATTCCTAGATTTATTCTATTTTTTTTACAGCTAAGAACAGGAAATGCCAGTAAGCTGTGAGAATCGGAGCAAGAAACAAGAAACTGGGAAGAAAAGAGGATGGCCTAAAATTTTATGAGATTTCTGCCATTAAATCTATAACAAATGTCTTTCACCTACACACGATAAAGAGGCAATGTGGGATTTTAATTGGACTTTTGGCTTTTCTTCATTTGATTTAAACCTAGGTAGAATTTCAAACAATAACACTGGAACACCTGGTTAACACGTTAGATGATATGTATAGTTGTAAATTGTGGTTTTAATAGGTGCTCGCTGGGGGATTGCAAAGGGTCCCATTGTTCAGCTTGGCAGATATTAAAAAAAGTTCATGAACTACTGGGATTTAAAACCCGCTCACATGATTTTAATATTACTCCAGTAATGTAATTTGATAATTTGACCRAACTTGCGGCCAATTTGCGGACAGAGAATCCGATGGTCGCGTTACGTGATTAAAGCACCCTGATACAGGACTGAGCACAAGGCCAGGTTTAATTTATTGCAACGGGCCAAGCTGGAGAACAGCACCAGGACTGAAATCTGATCATCATCGTATTACATGGGCATAATCAAAGAAATGCCCAGAGGAAAGCTGCTGCCAAGAAAAAACAGCTCAGGAACACTCAGCACATTTCTCCGCTGCAGGAACCACCTGAGTAAACCTTTCTGGCAAGGAAGCTTCCTCTTCCTTCCTGRTTCAAGAACAAGAACTCAACAGGCTCAAAAGACACCAGTCACTTGAAATTAAGGGTTTTTTTTAAGCATTTAAGAGGCTTTGGTCTATTTATACTGTCTGAGTTTCCATTCTGACTTCATTCCTTCTTCCTAACTGAGAGAAGGAAGAGGACTGGTGAAGTGGCAGGGTTAATGGAGCTGGTTTGGATCAGGAGAGCATTTCTCAAGGAAATCCCCTCTCCCTGCCTCTCCCTGCCCCATGTCTCCTGTTGCAGAGAGGTTCTCCAGTGTGGAAGCTCAGGATGATTTCACCTGCACAATCCCCTGGGGCCCAGCTGGGTGATGGATCCTCCACCCTCCCCAAACAATTGAGAAAATCACGGTGACATCCAATATAGGAGGACATCAGCTGCTTGAGAGGACCAGGAGACCACAAAACCCAGCTGGGATGGTGGGGTTGGGCACCATGGCTGTTGGGCYGGGTGTGGGGCTGTGTCCCATCCTGGGATGGTTCTGTTGGACATTCTCCCCCATGGTGAGRGGGAGCCACAGCTGGTTCCTCATCCTGCTCTGCCCTGCCTGCTGGCCTGAAGGATCTCCTACTCCACAACAGCTCAGCCCTTGAACTTGCCTCTCCTCCCAAAGTCAAAAACCTGAATCACAGAATCACAAAATCACAGAACAGYTTGAGTTGGAGGTGACCCAGAAAGATCATGGAGCCCAGCTCTTAAATGAATGGCCTATACAGGCCAAACTCACCACCTTGGTGTTATCAGCAACATGCTCTGACCAGCTGAGCTCATCTCAGGGTCACACAATCAATATTTCCCTCTTCCTCCTACAGCTGATGCTGAAGAGATCTTGGGCAGAGTTATAAATGTTCAGAAATACTTTTTTTGCTTGTTTTTCTGTTTGTTTTTCCCTGGARTCCTTCATCCTTCCATGCACAGCAGCAAAGTTTTCCTCTGCTGTTCACCTGCTGGAATGTCAGTTCATGTTCTTCYACCTCCAGCTCCCTGCCCCATTCTCTTGGAGGTGTTCTACCTCTGCTTCCATTTCACTGAATATTTGTTTCTACACATCTTTGCTGAGTTTCTTGAGCAAGTCAAAATAACAAAAAACTTTTCCCGTGTCTCCATTTCTCTGTACGCTCCTGTAATTTTACACCCCGGTTTCCTTCTCCCCTTCCCACTCAGAAATCTTTCATAGATAACAAGACCTCCCCCAGGCCCTGATTCAGCAGAGCACTTAAGCACGTGCTTAACTTTAAATACCTTTGTAAAAGCTTTTGCTGAATCAGGMTCTTAGCATTCCTCCTCATCTAACTGCTGTTCTCCCATGGTTATTTCAGTATTTGCTTACAGGAAAATCAGAGCAGAGTCCATGGGTGATGTCAGCAGATTTCTGCCCCATCCAGCTGAAGCATTTAGATGCACTCAGCACAAGAGTGTGGCTAAGGACATGCAGCAGGTAATCTGATGCCCACCAGGCTCTGTTCCATGTTTTTTTTTCTGTAAAAAGTTCCCAATACTCCCACTATTGAATCAGTTCCACCAATAGCTTGTGGCAGTGAGGATGACAAACCTCYCAGGCATCTAAAGATGTGTAAGGTTTCATCTCAGTTTCCAGTAAGAAATTTATATCCAAATACCAGTCATATTCAATCACTAGATATTTAGAAATTTACATCAAATGGCTGAGATTCAATGGATAGAGATCTGTATTTTTTTCCCTCGTAGTTGCTAAGTAGAGTTGTTTTTAAAAAAAGACTTTATTGTCTTTAATAAACTGTTGATACATTAATGTTTAATTCTGTTTGCCAGGAGGCAGCAGGGTGATGAGCCTGTAATTTATTTTAAAAGATATCCTGGACCAGTGCAAATATGACTGTAATTATTCACTGCAGCTGCAGTCAGCTGTCGTCCACACCAGCCCTGCCAACCACATCATTTGGAATATATTTTATGGACTCTGTTTRTGCACAGCACCTTCCACTTTCAAATCCCATCTACATCAAAAGTTTTTGAGCTGCAAGTTGAGTTGCAGACCTGGGCTGTCTCTCTGGTCTGCTGGAGGTTGGAATGAGATGATCTTTGAGGTCCCTTCCAACCCAAACCATTGYGTGTTTTTRTCAAAACAGGACCATTATATTTAGTGTTATATTGTAATATTCCTGTTCCACCAGTTTCCCACTCCCCCTTTCTCTGCTCAAGGAGTCCAAGGATTCAGAGGCAACCAAGAGTAGAGAATTTTTGGACAACACCTTCAATTTTTGGGAGCAAACCTGGCAGAGGGAGGAGCTCATGGGGATCTGTGTGATCAGACCTCAGAAACCTGTGAAGTACAGGGCAAACACAAAGGACCCAAATGATACTGGAAGAATTTTTAATTTATGKCTCTCCAATAAACAATCAAATTAAGCAAGGAGCAGCTCTAATGTTGGTTTTTCCCCTGCAATAGCTTCAATTGCAAATTATTTCTTGAAGTTTTTCTTCTTTTCTGGTCTCAGAAGGGAGAGGAAGTTGATGTTTTCTAAAGGGTCATGTCATACAAAAAAGAGAGAACAGACACTCTTATAGGTTCTAGTACCTGTCTGGGTTGAATATATATTTGGGGGTAAATTGTAAATACATATAAAAATCTTGTTGCAATTCCCATTTTGTCTTTGATGTGTGATATGAACTGGATAACAGCAAGTCTGTGAGTATTTGGGATTCATTAAACCATGTTATCACAGTATGATGTAACTGTATCTCAAGAATGTTACGCCTCCTTCTTTCTCTTCAGTCTAAAGGTTTTCATGGACTAGAATTGATTTTCTTTGTTTTTGAAAATTGTTTGACAAGTTCAAAATTTAAAWAGAAATAAATTATAATTAGTAGAAGAAGGCGATCTGTCCCAAATACTGAGGAAATTTGGGATCAGACTGGAATGTGCCATTTAACACCATAGGACATKGTCCAGCACTGAGCTTTGAACAGAAGTTTAGAAAAATAAACAAATTCCTCCTTGTATGCTGAMGGCTCAACGCTGACCTAACGACTCCACAGGAAGCTGGGGTCATCCCAAGAAATTCCCAGGAATTAGTGCTTGTGTTTGCACGGATCAGATGTGTGGGAGATCAGACCYGTGTGCTGGACTGTAGAATGAGCAGATGCAAAACCATCCCTGGCAGCTTGAGGAAATCACAGTGAGAGGGTTTGTCCAAGGATCCTGTGCACTGAAAACAGGAGTAGAAGGATCCAAAATATTTTAATGAAATGCACTTTCTGTTTGCACCAGAAAAGGTATGGAGAAAAATCTGACCTTCYAAGAGGTCCAAGCCAAAGCGATCTCAAGCAGATCCAGCACAATTTGGGGTGTCTTACTGAGTGCTGGATGAGCTCCCTGGTGCAGGACACACAAATGTCCATTTTTCTGGGCTCCCCATTGCGCACTCCGAGCACACAGGGCTGGCAGACAGCACTGTCTCTGAAGGCCCAGCCTGAAATCTTTAGCAAACCCCATGTGTCTTCCATTCATTTCAATAGGAAACATCGTGGGACTCGGGAGATTCCATTCATTCTTTCCAGCAGTTGYGCCGAACGTGTCTGATTAAACCCCGCACGCCCGCGCTGCGGAGGAAGTTCCCTCTTCACAGCAAACCGTGCAATTTAATGCTTCTCAGGCAGTGTTTAGAGAAGAGGCTTAATTGGGATATTGCTCATTGTGGCTAATCTTGGGTTATTTTTTTACGATTTGTGAGGAAGGRCACGCTGTGAAGTCGTGTAAACATTGCGTGTTTGGTTGCTGAACACCGGTAAACAGTGGCGGAACGGCGCTATCAGATGTTCAATTTAAACACATACCCAGCTACCTCTCCTCCTCTAAATCAACAGTTTCCCTCCAGAGTGATGTCAATAGACTGCTGCACATGGTACTTTCTTTTTTTTAATAATATCTTCATTTTAATGTGGATATTGCCTTTTCACCTGGGAGCAGGGCTCTATTGAAATTCTAATGGGAGAGCGTATTCTTTAACATGAGAATACCGAGGGCCTGCGTAGACGCGGCACAGAATGAGAGATGGAGCATTAACTGATTTTTCTCCCTCCAGAAGAGGGGCCTATGTGGGTCAGGCTTGCAGGGGTTTTTCCCTTCCTATTTGCCTTTAGTTTCATAGCAACAATAATTTTAAACTTTATATGCAGCRGAAGAAAAAGGAATCCAAATGCACCTGAATTACTGTACTGTACAAGGGAATTTAATTAAGAATATACACATTAGAATTTCAGTGGGAGCRCCTATTTAATGTTACTTTATTAAGCCTTCTATCAAACCCTTTTTTATGTATATCAGTTGATATACAATTAATCTGCTCTCTTGTGAGAAAAAAATAGCACCTGAGGTGGATGAAAAGTGTCAGATTATAATAATTATAAGCAGCTGTTCACTTGGAATCACCTCTGGCCTACATGGGGGATGCTGTGAGCTACCACTTCTCACAACAGACCACCTCATTAGACTTGACCTTCCCAGCTGGGTATTTCATTTGTGTTTTTTTAATGGGTTTGTATACTGCAAATCACAACCCCTCGCCAAGGCTGGCTCTTTGTTGCTGTAACAAAAGGGAGCAACGCAACTTTYGGAAAAACGCTGCTCCCGTGCGTGGGTGCGACGCCACGGGCGGAGTGGGTGACTCCCCGGTATGGGGCTGCTGATGCAGGGGATGTTGACATCTTGCTTGGGGGAAATTATTTTTTCCCAGTTTCCAGGCRGTTCTGTTCATCTCAGTCTTCCAARGTTAAAATAATAAAYGGTTTGGTAGTTCTTCARCATTCCAAACTCCAGTGTCAACCAGCACCGAATGGAAGATCGACATCCTTGGTGGAAAACATTCTGCTCCAGGCAGAGAGGGGAAAACCTGCATTCCAGTTGGGCCAGTGGACAGAAGAACAAGYAGCAGTCTGGCCTGTGGACCAAACTGGAGACCAGCTCCAGGGAAAATGTGTCAGTGCACGTTTCCACACGGAAATGTGCGCGGGGACAGAGCGTTCTTACCGACACCACACATATACGCGYGCACGTACATATAAAATTAAGAGATTAAAAAAGCTTCTGAACAATATATCTGGTTTCTTTTCCCCTTCCATTTATGTTTGTAATAAACTCACTCTCATACAATTAGCCTCAATTGTTTTTATATCTTCTGAGGCAATAATATAGGCAGCCTGGGGAATACAGTAGTAATCCGTATACCTGTGTTCATTTACCCAAATCACTATGGTTACAGCCAGGGCAAATTGTTTACTGTGAGAATCTTTGGAGCCCCTTTCCAGATACTAATGACCTTTCTGTTCATCCAATAACATCAACAAACCAGGGAGGCTGCCCACACCATTAAAGCCAATTGCCTCTCAAGTTACTGAGGGAGTTGTGCTTTTCCTCATTTATTTTCTCTCATCTGATGTAACTCACATGCCACTTTCTTGTCTTTAAAGAAGGGGAAAAACTGTGGATTATTGATTTGCTTCTGAACAGAAGACCAACCTAAAAGCCCCAATGAATTGTCACTCATTATTGAAATTACTGAACACTAATTAAACTGGCAGCTCAAATCCCAGCAGGCCACACTCATCTGAAGCTGAAATTCAGACACTTGGACAGTGGAAGAGAGAAAGCGTTAGCAACCACCAGGATTGTAATAAGCTTTGCATTAATTTTTGTTTCTTAAAGGCACAYGCAAGGTTTGCCAGAGAGCAGGCAATGTGCTACCTGGACTGAGGTTGGGCTCAYAGGGCGTTTTTCCTGGTTTGCTTCAAGGAGGCATCGTTTCAAATGGGAATCCTACAAATCCTACAAACAGTGCTCCTCATCCTACAAACCACGGGGCAGCACTGGAGGGCTGTAACATGACACAAAGCCTGACTTTGGTGGTGCTGACAGAGAGCTGAGCATTCAAATCGAGTGGCTGAGAGGAAACTGAGTCAGACAATGCAGAGCCACACACCCCCGACGCTGCCTGAGCAATAATAAATGCTAAAGATCATCTCCAATTCATAGAGCCCAATTTATAAAGAAACATCTTTGGCCCATTTTCACAGGATGTTCAAACTCCATATAAATTATGCATGCCCATGGTTAATCAACCTCAATTTTTTTTTCCTTGCCTGAGAAGTAACCCTTCATTTGTTCAACTTCAAAGAGGGCAGAATGAGCGTGGAGAGGGCTGGGCTAAGTATTCAATTTGCACTCTGTGTTTATGAACAAGATTTGAATGCTGGTAGTGAGKGAAGTGGAGGAGAGAGCTGGCCTCACTCATCCTATAGATCCCTCTTGGCTTTATAGCTGGTGTTATACAGTCCTCAAGAGGCAGGGAAAAAAAACAATCCACAGGCCTTGATGAGAAATGCTGGATTTTGGATAGTTCCAGTCTGTTTTTTGGAATTACAGTCCTGCTGCCAGAGGGATATGCCCAGATCCAGAACTGCACAGAGAGTGCCCTTTATAAACATGGCTTCCCAGGCATGTTCATCTCCTGCCAGAATTGGTTTGGAATAAATGGCAAAACAATTCTCCCTCTTCTCTCTCTCTATACACATTTCCACTAAATTTCCCAGCAGCTGGTCCTTGGGACACGACTGGCAGAAGGTTTCTGAGAGAAAGCTGGAGAGAGAAATCTTTTAGGCAAATRTCACTCTGGATGAAGCACTTTGCATGTTCCTGAGAGGAGCAGGGCCCTTTTTCATCTGACAGCCACAAAAATTGAACCTTGCTGCCKACGCTGGAGGCTGGAATTGTTTTAAAAGTTTTGCAGGGAGCAGATCTGCGTGGCGTAGGCACCGTGAGGTCCTTCCAGCAGCGGAGAGTTTTGGAAAGTTTAAGGAAAATTATTAATTATTTAATTCTGCTAATAAAARATTAATTGAATTTTAGAACAAAAGAACGTGCAAACATTCACCCTTCTATATTTAGGCGTGGAAACGAAGCTGTGGGTGGTGACTTAGAAAAGAAAGGAATGAAAATGCAAATGCCCCATTATATTCTGCTGAAGTGTGAGCTGATAGCATCTCTTGTGCCTTCGGGTTCATCCCATGTCAACACCAGAAACCTGAGGGGATGGAATCAGCAGCAGCCCCAATGTGGGACACTCCTACATGGGATACWCTGTCCACCCCTGTTTGATGTCCACTGCCACAGGGCAGTGCAAACCCAAAGGCACCCATTTKAAAAGAAATAATTGGGATTTTTAAATGAAAACTGGATATTTGGGATCCTTGGGAAAAAAACTTTAAGTGCATCCATAGGTTTTGTACCAATCTGCATTTCTGTATCACCTCGCCGGTGAAGAGGATTGGGATGGTTGTGCAGGGTGGGGCACACTCAAACCATGCAGATTATCCCTGTCCAGCATTCCAGAGCTCAAGGAATGTTYGGACAATGCTCCCAGGCTCATGGTGTGATTCTGGGGATATCCTGTGCAGGGCCAGGAGTTGAACTCAATAATCCTTGTGGATCCCTTCCAGCTCAGGATATTCCATGACTCCACTCTGCTGCTGAACTCAATCCTGCACGAACACATCCAAATATCCCACATCCCATAKTCCACTTCATTTTGGGCACCCAGAGTTGTGTGTAAAGCTCTGGGCCAGCCCAAGCCATGCATGGGCACCAGGAGGGACAGCTCAGGGGTGGTTTCTTGCAGCAAAAGGAGCCAATTAATGATTGGATATTCAACAGCTTCCCAAATCCACCCTGAGCCTTGAAAATCAAGCTCACCCTGCATTTATCATGAATTCTGAGATCAATTCCAGCTCCTGCAGTGACACCCAGGCAGAGGGGAGAGTTTCTGATGGCTCTGCTGGGGCTGTTAAGTGCTGCCACTTTATTGTCCTTGCAGGGGGAGCAGTTTAACAGGGCTGTACCAACAAACAGCACAATATTTCCAGGCAGCTCTTCTGCAAGTCACGGTCAAGAGGAAAACAATTTCCATATGCTGGCCTTGTGTCTTGATTTTTATAGGGGTCAGAGGGATATTTATTCCCCAGAGCAATGCTCAGTTTTCCTAAAAAATAGAAGTCATGCTCCATATTCTTTTAAAACCTTGGAGTAAACCAAGAATTGAGTTTTGGAGTAAAAATTAGGACAAATTTATATTTATTTATTTTAAAATATCCTCTGTAGCTTTCCAATAAATGGTTGGAGCACAAATGCAATCCTCCTCCATACACGAAGCATCTTTTTAATATGCCCTATCATGAAATTAATTGGACATTAAATAGCAGGAGAAAGACATATAATAAAACCTGCAGTTATCACAGTTCCCAGTGTGACAATACCCAAAGGTTTGAAGGTTTAGTTAAGCTCCAAAAGTTTAAATACTTTTCCAAACCTCGTTGGGTTAGCAGCGAGAAGGCTTTCTCATCAGGATTCCCAGTATTGCTGGGTTTGGCCGTGGTAACACAGACTGTCAGAAAAGCCTTTGTTGCAAACCTCCACTAATCCCACTTGTGTCAAAAATGAGGAAATGCAGKGCTCGTGCACCAGCAGCGCAGAGAGGGAAGTGAATCATTTGGATTTTTAAGGGAAAAAAAGGAAAAAAAATAAAAAAAGAGTTTGGAATTATTCCTATCCAAAATGTCCCCGGTCCTGATTAGACTTCAGAAGAAAAAAGATTAAGAAATCATATTTGAGAAACTGGGAAAGTTCCATCCAAAGCTTAGGCCTGCCAGCTGTGACTGAGGACTCGAAAATCTTGAGCAGAAAATGTCTTTTTTTATGCAAGAATCAAAGCTCCTTAAGTTCATCTCTTTTTTTTTTTAAGGCTTTTTGGACAGCTCTAATTGGGTTCCTCTGTGTGCAAAACAAGTGAGTCCAACGTGTAACAGGATGCTGAAATTATACCAGAAACCTTGGAAATTAAAGCTGGATGCCCTCATTTCCTCACAGAATCCATGCCTTGTGCCTTGTCCACAAATCCAGGCTGCCTCCCATCCTCCTGTGCTGTGTTGGATGTAAAAAAAAACATTGGGAATTCACCCTCCAGAATGCCTGGAAAGCAAAAGTCAGCATGCAGAAAAGACTGACCACCACTACCCAGGCCACCTCTCCAAAAAGTTACAAAAAAAAAATGCTTTGTTTAAAAATAAAAACAACAAAAAAGCCCCCACAACCTTATTTTATTTTTATCAAACCCCGGATTTTGAAAAACAAGATGCTTTAAAAAGTTGAAAACCTAATCTGTCCTGAAAAAAAGATCTTTACAGGGGAAAAAAAGCCCTCAGTTTTTGTATTATTCTTTGGAGRTTTTGCATMTGGGTGTTYCTAACATTTCCAAAGTTTTCTGAGMCCAGGCTGGGAGCAAAACCTTTCCTTGGAGACCATCACAGTTGTGCGACAATATGGCTCTTCCCTGACTTTATTTTTGACTTCCTGGGAGAATTAAACAGATTGAAATGTACKGAGTTTGGGAGTGAAGGGAGGAAAAAATGTCTTAATTAACTGCCCGGAGAGCCCAATTCCAAGGTGGATTGGAATCCAATCTCCACCAGGCCTTCTGCTGTCCAGAGGCAAAKAAAAGGTGTTGCAAAGGTATAAAAACTTTCTCAGGTCCCATCTTTTGGAGTTGATAGGTACTGACGTCACCAAATTTCTCTTTTCTTGTGTTTCAAGGGAATGTTGTGGATTTTTACACCCCTTGGGACAGATATCTGAGGATAACATTGAATTTTTGATGAGCAATTTGATTAAATGGGTGACATCCCTACCCATGGCAGGGTTTAGTACTAAATCATCTGTGAGGTCCTTCCCAACCCAAGGCATTCCATGATTTCACGAAATCCCAGTGAAAACACCACATGCTGGCAAAAAATCTGGCAAAACTGGGGCTGAGCTGTGTGGCTGAGTGCTAAAAACTCCCTGAATGTAAACTAAAATTTAATAATAAGCAGAAGGCTAAGCCGTGGTGACAAGGCCCAAAACCAAATAAGAAATCATGTTTGGAAGAGTATTGAAAGTATTTTGAATGTCTGATTTCCATTCTTGGGGAATATATATGTGCTTAGCCCCAAACTGTTTCAAATTGCTTTGATCCCACTATTCTGACTTTTTCAGTGCCTTTTTCCAGACAAGAGGTGTCAGGCAAGAACCACCTCAAAATCCAGCCTGGTTTGACTCAGAGAAAGGTCCTGATGTCAAAAAAAAGGAGAACTTCCCATTCCAGCTGAACAAAAGGAATTGCCAATCCAAGAGCAGAATTGAGAAGATTAATTTTAAATGCTCCTCCAGCTACTTCTTAAAACTGGTTTGGCTTGAGCCTGAAGAGGCAGCGATTTAAGCACTTGAAAGAGACTAAAGGCTCAAGTCTAATCTMGACTACTCAAATGCAGATCACCAGGTGTCTCAAAAAATCCATGATTGGACTTGCACATGCATGCCCAGGAGTGCATTTTCCAAGACACACAGAGATGCAAACCCACGGATTAGAGATTAGAAATGAGCTGCCACTGTTGAACTCAAATTTATGTGTGG
>NW_026623598.1:16873-19373 GCF_030028575.1 Malurus melanocephalus
TTTTTTTTTTTTGTTTTTTTTTTGGTTTTTTTTTCATCATGACCTTCCAAAAGAGTTTAAGTGTTTGATTTCAGTGTTGTGGAAGACACTGCATTTCAAAATGTTTGGTGAATCTCATGCATGTTAATAGTTAAAAATAACTTTTCTGTTTGTTATTGCAATGGATTGATTTTTCTTTGACTCTACAAATATATGTCGGAGCTTAGGAATTTAAAGCACTTGTGAGATTTTTCAGGACTGTGCTGGAAAATTTGACCAGCATTCATTAGGAAAGGTGGATTTGTCACCCAGGCAAAAAGGTGATTTTCAAGGAGAGGATTGCTGGGAATAAACCTGGTTTCTCCAGCTTTGAGCACATTCCCTCTCCAGAGGGGATAATAGACAYGGGTCAATCCATCCCAGTTTATGCTGATCCAGGYTCCTCCAGTGAGGCTGGGAAGGGGGAAAAAAGACAATTTCAACCCAAAAGCTGCTTTTGCTCACCTGTTCCCTTCTCATCTAAATAAGAGAGGCCGGTACAAAATCAGTTCTGTCACTTCCTTGTTAGTGAGGTGCTATAATCCTTTATAGATAGGTGAGACTGTGATCATTAAATAATTAAACTCTATAAATATTGCCYGCACACCCAAATTTTGTTTAGCACCTACCATGAAGGGGGTGCATCCTAAACAAAAAATATTTTCATCCTTCAAGTGTATAAAAGACGTGACTGTCCTGTCCAAGAAGCAGGAATGGGACAAATAAAAGGGGAAAGAAGATCAGATGTAGCAGCCCCAGGACTGTGGGATTTTTCCCAGCGTTATTTCYGAACCTGAGGTGCAGGTTCATTGCCTGTTGCTTGTGTCTCACCGTTTGCTTGTCTTAAACCTGGTTTCCAAGTGAAATGAGGCTTAAACAATCCCMCACTCTGCAGAACCATCTGTCAGTCTGTCAGTCCTCCCAGGAACCTCTTTAACCTGGTGGATAATTCCAACCAAATTTCACAGAAGAAATCAAACTGCTGGGGTTTCTTCCTGCAGYGCTGGATTTTCTGTAGGATGAACAAACCTACTGGAGAAACTCTAAATAACAAAAAATGCCTTTTCTGTCCCTCCACAGGCTGGCACCAGCTGGGCTGAGGGCAGTAGAAATCCATAATTTAAATGAGAAGGTAAATTCCTCTTTGCTTCCTGTCCCTCAGCTCAGTGTCTCAGTGATACCAAAATATATTTGCAGAGAACCATCCTGGYTGAATAATGATCATTTTGCCAATTTATCTTAAAGCTTTTTCCATTTGCATAATTAATACATTTCTGGTAGCATCCTGCCCATGGTTCCAGGTAGGCAGAAGGTTTATCAGGAGTTTGGGAAGTGCACACCATTCCCTGTTCTGAGGGAAGATAAATTCCTGATTTTTTTTCAGAACAAGAGATAATTAATTTGTTGGTCCTTTTAGAAACATCTCAAGTTGAACACTTTGTGGAAGTTTTCTGGATTCTTGTGTTGCTTGCTTGCTTGATGCAATCCACCGCTTCCAAAAAGTTTTTTATTGTCCAGATATCCGGACTTATCAACATCATCTTTTTTTTTAATAAGCACTTTGAAAAGTTGACCCATAAAAAGAATCACTCAATTTCTAGGATGAATGTGGAAGACCATCTTCCATTTTGCTCTGAAATCTGGAGTTTTAAAGAAAATGTTGATTTATTTCCTTGCCCAGCTCTCTTTCCTTGTGATACAAACAGCACTGCACAAAGCAGAATTTTGAGTTTAAATATATAATTATGAAGAAGAACGTTCCAAGATTTTAAGAGCTRAGCGCATTTTCTGATTGTGTCCCTGTWAATTCCCATTTTGCCTTGCGCTTCMAATGAAGTGACACAGCTCGAATTCYAAGCTRAAATCTGTGTAAAACCCCAAGTAAGKGCTTTTCCAAGGATATTTCTCTGTGTTAAGCTCCAGTTTGACCTGGGAATGGTCTTCAAACTCCAGAGCTCCTCTCCAGTCTGATAGATAATGCCACTGGGCTGCATTAGTCCTCAAGCTCTGGGAAAGATGCAGCATTCCATCTGTTTCCTGAATTATCCACCAGCCAGATGAAACCCAGCCCTTTGTGGCCTCTCTTCTCTAGTGGGGATAATAGGCATGGTTCAATACATCCTGGTTTATGCTGATTCAGATTCCTCCACTGAGGCTGGGAAGGGAAAAAAAAAGACAATTTCAACCCAAACGCTGCTTTTGCTCACCTGTTCCATCCTCCCCCAAATAAAAGGTGATGGTAGAAAATCAGTCACCTCCTTGTTGCTAAAATCCTTTATAGAAAGGCCATAGTGGGATCATCTGAGCATTTAAATTTTGTAAATATGTCCTGCACACCCAAATTTTGGGGTGATATCCAGTCTCCCTTCTGCTCCCACACCTGCTCAAATCACCCACATAATCGAAGTTATCGGAAAAAAAGCATGCAATTTTTATAAATAATGAACAAGTTCTGAATGCCTYGTGAATAATACATTGATAA
>NW_026623598.1:24373-49128 GCF_030028575.1 Malurus melanocephalus
TCTCCGGATGATTTAATGTTATTATGACTATTTTCAAGGGTCAGCTCCATCTATTTCCAGGAGTAACTGCAGTGTGTTTTCCTAGAACAAGGACCACATACTAATTTTAATGAGCTGCCCTCGCAAGCAGAGCTGTCTCTGCRCCGTGCTGGGACCGGGGCATGGCCCAAAGCCAAACCCTCCCCAAAATAAAGGAGCAATCCCTTGTTTTTCTTCCTCAAAAGGACCACGTGAGTGTAAAGGTTCTGTCCAAGCCCCTGCTTTTCCTCTGGTTTATCTAAACCTGAGTTTTACCCRATCAACTGAGCTGAGCCCGGTGCAGCCACAGAACGAGCGAGCCAGACTCGCTCAAGCTGAAGGGAAAATAATTCAAAACTTTAAGGATTATTCTTTATTCAGACTGTGATCCCTCAGCAAAAAAAATGTCTCAGGGATGTGTGTTTATCTTGGTCTGGGCCCACTTTAGCAGTTTTTACCCTTTGGCTTCACCTCAAGCAAAACAATATCAAGTGAGCCAAAAGTGATGATAAACACACACACACTCACAYACAGAGCTCTGAAGTTTCTCCTTCCTGAGCGGGGAAAAAGCTCCACCAGCATCGTGCTGGAGCTCCTCTCATTCCCAGCACTGCCAAGTGACAGCTTTATTGTTAAATAAAACAAATTAATTGCCCCAACTGTCTTAACTAGTTGCTAGAAATGAAATTCTTCACTTGTTTAGCTGCCAAAAATAATGACAGAAATATAAACATGTTACAAAACCGAGGGTTCCTCAGGAAAGCTAAATATAATGGGTCTAATTTTGCCCTGGGCAGATGCACTGGGGCACTTCCCAGTGACTTCTGAGGGAATTTCATGAGTGTTTTTAAAGGAGAGTGTATCCCCCACACTTGACACATCAAGTGCACATCCCTCTCTCGCTGTTATTTTTGCTCTTCCTTTTCTCCTGTGTACGAGTGCCTTTGTGCCTTTCTCTTTGCACAAAGACCGAGCACAATAATTTTAAAATTTTCTTGTGTTCCTTGCAAGGATCGTGTCTCCCTGAAAGGATTTCCTGYGAGCCTTGGAAGGAGAAAAACCATTTTAAGTGCGCTCGGTGGAGATGCACGCTTTGAAAAGCTCAGCTGATTTCTTGGCATTTGGGAAAACCAGACACCCCTGCCCTCACACAGGCAAACACCCACACATTTACTGGCAAAATGGGCAGAATTTGGGAGCCTCTGGAGTTRGGGAAAAGGTACAGGGAACATCCCGATGAGGTAAAAAGGAGGAGTAATTTAATTGTCTAACTCCTTCTGTGCTCGAGAATATCAGACAGATGGGGAGGATAAAAAAAGGAGCTCAATAATTAATTTTCATGTTCCTCACTAGTGGGACCTCTTTAATCCCTGTTCCTGTGATTATAGAGAAAGGTTGGATTCTGAAGTTTCACTCATTAGCTACGTGTTGTATGAAAATACCTGTATTTTCAAAAGGAATGGTGACAAGAATGAAAAATTTCCGCTATTAGAAATATCTTGGTGTCAGGGACTTTTGTGAAAGAACAAAAACTCTCTGATTCCCTCAGATAAATAATGAAACAGATGGTTGTTGGGGGGTTAAAGGTCAAACCTTCCCTGTTGACTAAAACACAAGGTTGACTTAAAAGATTTCCCGAAGTTATTCAAGATGCAGCACATCAGGCTCTGTCTCCTGCCTCCTAATGAAATGGGGTGGGGGCTTCCTGAAAAACACGGGGCCCTTCCAGGGGCTCCTGGCAGGAATTCTGACACCCATTCCTGGCTCCTGCAAGCTGCATCTGCAATAAAGGGTGTCTGTGAATAATGGAGTGAACTTTTCCAGGGATATAGGTGAGGGAAAGGCTAAATATTAACATTTAATCCCTTTCCTAAGCGAGCTTCACACCCAAAACAGGAGTTGATAAAGTCACCACGGAAATCTGGGAAGTTCTCAGAAAATTATSGATTGCAGAGTTTGGAAAAATGGGAAGCAAACAAACGCTGTGTGTGGGGCTGAGCCTGTGCATTCATTAGCAGGCTCGTGTTGAAGGAGAACAGGGCGTTTTTAAAGCAGCCCAACTAAAGAGACAGATGCTGGAACTCGGATGATTCGACACAATTTSAGCGCAAATTGTCCAATCACTCAAACCCACAAACACTTCAAGGTAATTTTGGTAAATCCCTATTGTGATCTAATTTCTTATTAAGGAGAATAAAGCAGGCTGCCATTGTAATTCATCAGCCCCTTGCACTGCAGAGCGACGGCTGGAGTTCATTTCATGCTTTTCACTGCAAAAAATAGGCTTCACTTTCTGGAATTACCAACAACAACCTTTGACTAAATATCCACATTATATATTTTTATTTTSCTAAATAGAATTTAAAGCTAGGAAAAAAAAAATTGCAGCTGAAATCTGAGGAGGCCWTTGAGATTTGAGCTGATTTAAGCACCAGATCCATGAGTGTTATGGAGCAGATTTTAAGGTTCAGAGCAGAGGACATGTTTGGCTCTTGAAAGGGCATCACTGTGGGGCAGAGCAGTRAGGTGCCATATTAAATGTGCAATAACTGCCTTCCTAAACATGATCAAACATTCCTCCCTCATCCAGAGATGGACCTGGCTCCCACAATCATCCCCAACTTTGTGGGCTCTTGCACTTTGGGAAGTGCCTGGATCTGTCTCTTCAAGGGGAGGATGTGGGAGTTTGGTGGGCAGGATCTTGCAGGGTGGAAATAACACAGTGTGATAAACTCTTTTTATCCTGTGGACAATGTTGTAATTTCAGTGGAAATTTTCTGTCATAATGGAAGGCAGCCTTCACAAAATTGACYGAAAAATGGGCCTGAATTYCTAAAAAAGCCAGGCTGATGGCCARGACGTGGCTTAGGGTCARGTGCCTCCTCCAAGCTGGACAAAGCCAATCCTCACGTGCAGCTCCCCATCTCCTCCCATAGCTCTCTTYACACCAAAGCTGCTCTCTGCAGGTATTGTACAGCAGGATAAAGTGCTCCATCCCTGGAAGTGTTCCAGGCCATGTTGGAGCACCCTGGGATAGTGGCAGGTGTCTCTTCCCATGGAATTGGATGATCTTTAAGTTCCCTTCCAGCCCAGGCCATTTTATGGTCATTTTATGAAAACCAGGGTGTAAATGCCTTGTTTGAGTGTATCCATGTGTGTCCATGGGTGTGTAACCCCATTTCCTTCCTCCTGCACACCTTCCCCTCCCCTGTCCCCACCCCATGTCCCCATCACCCTCTGCTGCCACCACAAACAGCCCCACTCGCAGCAGCAGCCACAGGAACGCAGTAAGTCAGACAAATATCAACCTCATGTGTGGTGATTTACAAATAAAAGTTCCTTTTCCTTTCAAGGAGGAGCACAGCCCTGTGTGTGCTCGTGCAGAGAGGGAATTCCTTGTCTCTACTGCCACAGGAACGAGGGACGCCGTGCCAGAAGTCGACCTGATTTTTTTTTTTTCCTTTTTTTTTTTTTCCCAAACACAAAATGACCTGTTAGAGCATCCCAGGGAGAATATGAATTAGCCCAGGTCAATAGGAGGTCAAATAGACAGGGTGCTAAAATCCCTTTACTACTTTGTAGTATCTTATGCTAATTCAGTTCCCTTCTCTGTGATAAACAAAGCCAGTTGAAAGTAGATAGCATCACACAGTGATGGGTCCCAAAGCTACAATTTAATACAAATCTAGTAATTCCATTATACAACACATCCAGTTCATTTAGAGGCAACGAATACTTAAGAAGGTCCAGGRCTGCAATGCCTCGGCTGATACTTTAAAAATATAAATAATCCAGTAAAATTTCATTTGTCACATAAACCTAATGGGTGTGAGTGATGGAAATGCTGCCTGTCCTTTAAAACGTTTCTTAAATGCAATTCATAGTTCCTGAGTCCTTTTATACCAATATTGCAGGGGTTTTGGCACATAATCAGCAGATAAATAATTAAAAAAAAAWATCCTCACTGTTTTCTCTTTGCAAAAGGTGATATTATAAGAGTCTAATGAGAATTGYGGAGTTAATAAAGCTGAACCTCTGGCGGTGTTTTACAGGTGATGCTTTTCACCTTGGCAGGGTTTGGCAGGAGGATGCTCTGGGGTCAGCAGGAGCGGCAGGAGGCCCTTGGGAAGCGTCCCCACATCTCTAATTTTGGGATGCAGAGTCCGAGCTGCAGCAGGAACCTCCTGGGTCAGTGCTTTGCAGGAGATTGAGAGCAGCCAAGGTAAAACCTCTCTGCAAAGGAGCAGCATTGTTTGGAAATGCTGAAAATCGGACAGGAGAGGCACAGGACTCTGAAGGGACAATGGGAGAGCAGTTCCCGGGAAATAAAGAGGCGTCAACAACTGGAGACTCAGGCTGGCCTAAATGTTCTCCAAAAGAGCACTTAGGGCAGGAAGGTGAATGAAAAGTGAGGTTGGTATTCAACCTCTAAACCAGGTATTTAAATTAGAGACCTGAACTTTCCAAAGCCTGCCAAGGGTATTCCCGCACAGGGGACTGTGCCTTCTTCCATTTCCCCATCCTACCGGTGCTTTTTCAGAAGATTTTTCTTTGCTGGTTGTTGTTTCTATCCCTTTTAGAAAYTTCTATCCATGGCTGAGTGTAAAATTCTTGTCTTTGGGAGTTTTGTTTTGGATTCCAGGTTTGAGATTGGATCTCCAGGCAGAGAACCTCCAGCTATGATCAGGGAGAAAACAGAGATCCTCTTCCTACTTATTTGTAGGTTTGGGTGGTTTGTTAAGAGCTGGGAGATAATTCAGACAAGTTTGGGGAAGAGTGTGGATTTCTTTTGGCCATTCTCCTCTGAGCTGCAGCGTTCCAGCCCTTTCCTGGGCTCAAAGCTCTTTTTTGTCCCCTCAAAGAGGGGTGACAGCAAGGTTTGGTCAGTGCTGGCGTGCTCAGCTCCAATTCAGGGAGGAATTTTGGCCCTGGGAGCAGGAAATCTTCTGATTGTCCCTGGGAGAGGTGAATCCAGGTGGGACTGAGCAGCACCACACGGGGGGAGGAAGAGGAGGAAGAGGAGGAGGAGGAGGGGAGCCTTGGGAAGTGTTTTGTAACTGGGAAGGAAATTTGCCGCTGCTGAATGGAGTTTTTTGCTGTCTCCTTGACATCCTCTTTCCAGGTGAGTGCCAGTGACCTTTTCACACATCCTCCCTGAACTCGTGTCCTGTTCTCCAGCCCTTTTTCCACAAAATCCKGGGAGTCAATAGATCAGTCATGCCAGAAACCAACTGGGTTTTTATTAAATACATCATCATTGAGATAATGTAGCTTTTGGAGGGGTAATAACACTTTTTGTAATGATCTCAAAGCTCTGCTGTGCTTAACAGGTTTTAGGAAGTCTTGCTAAAGCCACATTAATGGAAAAGTTAACTTCTGTTTTAATTTCATGTTGCAAATGAAACAATCAATGCTCAGGTGAGTGAAGCTGGATTTGTGTTACCTGGAGCTATAAAGGAATTGTTTAATCTGTCAGATATTTTCTTCTTTTTTTTTTTTTTTTTTTTTTTTTTTTTTTTTAGGTGGCAGTGCACTGTGTTTGCAGCCAAAATTTAATGGCAAAACTCCTGAGTGATGTTATAAACTGTGTTTCTGATTTTGGGCAAAATAGTGTGTTTACTTCAAGAAAATTTATTTTTAAAYTAGAGATTAATTTTTTCTTTTAATGGATCTTCACTGTATTGTAATAGTGCTTCTTACACATAATTCTTGCTTTTCTCTCTGGTCTTAGAGAAAATACAGTCCAGTTCTAAATACGTAAAAGTTTGTAAGACAAATTAAGAAAATTTCAGCATTACATGTTCTCTACTCTCACAAATTCCTTCACCCAGCCACAGAGAAGGTTATTTTATGGTTTCTTTGCAGTTTTATGGGCTTTCCCTTCTGTGCAATATTAAATGTACTCAGAGTTCACCACTGCTCCTTACTTTTACCAGTTCTTGTTGCATCACCAAAAATCTGTCCCAGGAGGTTCTGACTGGAAAGATGCTGAGGGTAAAATGCTGCCCAAACGAAAATGATCCATTCCAATCTGATATAAATTCTTGGGTTTTTTTTTCCTTTCTCTCAGCCACCTTGTATTTGAAGGAGGTTTAGGCTGTGCTGCAGGAGCAGCCAGGYTGTTTCAACTGGACCAAATATGAGCAGTTGAACAACTGGTCTGGACTTGAATTAAATTATTGTGTTTAGTATAAATTTCAGAGTTGAGCCTTAGGAGCAGCGCCAGATGAAAGAAATGAGGCATTAAACAGCAATTTCTTATTCCAGTGCCCTTTTGGTGTGTGTTCCAGCGTGGAAGTCCTGCAAGATCCTCCAGCTTCCCAAAATGAGTTCAGCTGAGCTAAATAAAGAGTAACCATGCAGATTTTAAATTATTTTGGTGGGTTTTAGGCTTTTCTTTTTAAAATTATGCTACATTTTAGATGTTCTGTTCCTCTGCACTCAGTATTTATTTCTGCAGCTCAAACTGAGCTCASATTGGTGAGATTCAATGAGTTCTGCTTCACTCTCACTGCTGCAGTTTGTGCAGAACAAGGCATTTCTTTCCCAGGATGATCTTACATGGACTCTCAGATTATAAAACCAGCTACATTTCAGAATCTTGTTCCACCCAGCACTGGGGCAGCCTCTTCCCAAACTCTGCACCCAAGGAATTGTCAGCTGTGGGGGAAAATGACAGAGAACACCCAAAGCTATGGGGCTGCTCTCAAAGCTCAGCCTTTCCTCAGGCTTAACTCTCCCAGGAGCAGCTCAGGCTCAGCCTGATCTTTGCATCCAAGAAAGACTATAATTATTTCAGCACTTCTTCAATCTCCACAGAAAATTTGTTCRTTCTTTCCCAAATATCTCTTTCATTTTTATTTCTATCTCCCAACAATCTTGTTCGAAAAAAGAGGGGGAAAAGAGAGTTAGTACAGAGCATTTATTTAAGTTTGAAATGCTGTCCTGATCTGGAAAAAGAAGGTTTCCCTGATTTCCAAGCTTTCTGCGTGAGACTTTAACGAGTCACATCTGGTGGTTCTTCCCGTCATGTTCCATTATGAATCTTTATGGGCAATTAACTGGTTGGGTATGAAAACACCCACGCTGGTAATGGGTCAGTGGGCACATCCAGCCTCAGAACTCAGCTCAAACTGTTCAGTCTGTCTCCAAAGGAAAAGCAGAGTGTTTTCACTCTGATGGATTWGTCGAGGTGGTGGTGGGGCGTGGAGTAAACACAGAACTTTTTCTGGTGCATCAATATTGGATGGGGGAAATGCTCAGTGCTCCTCCCTCCTCATCTCGGACTTTAAATAAGTGGCCACAGCCAAATAACAACTTCTGTGTGGTTGCACTTGCTGTGGCAATAAAATAATTGATATAAGTTACTTGAAATGTTCTTGGTTTAGAGGTRTTGATGGATTATAAAAAATGCAACTCATGTTTCCAGCTCTAGCAAAATCTGTGCAGCCAAAAAATCTCCCCTGACCTTGAGAAGTCGGACTGGTTGGAGTCACTACTCAAAGGTTTTGCTTCTTTTTATTTTCCCTCCCTATCATCCCCCTGGAACTTTACAAGTGAGGGGTTTTCCCTGGGTGTTTTCCACTCAGATTTCTGAATCAGAGTGTTGGTTTGGTGTTGAGTTGTGCCAGTGCCAGGTGGGTGCTSTCCTCCTTGGGTTTATTCCTGATCCGTGGCAGGAGCAGATCCACTGCAGGCTCCCAGTGGCTCTTTGCAGCTCAGGGATGCTCTGATGCCTCAGCCCCAAATTTCTGACACACAAATCCCAAAGAGCAGCTTTCTTTCCCCTGTCCATGCGGGGATTCCTTCTCCAAAATCCTCTGGGGTGGAGCAGAGAACAGGTTTGCCACGAGTATTGGAAGAGCAAAGCAGGATTTGGAATGGCTACAGCACATCAATATGTTAATAAAATGAACCTAGATTAAATCCTAATGAATTTGTGGCCTGAATTTCAGCAACAAAATGATRTTTAAGATGAAATAGTGTGAGCTGGAGGGCTGGGCAGCCCCAGTGCCTTGGCTCAGCTCCTCGCTGCACGTGGGAAGGGAAACCAAACATTGTGAAACCAGCTCAGGTCTGAACTGTCTGCTCAAAAGAGTAACATCTCTAGTTTTTACATGAATTTTTAATTTTAGATGACACCTTTGACTGGAAGTGACAGTRGAGCAGATAATTTGTGTAATTACAGCAACAGTGGTTGAGGAAGGAAGGGATCTCTCCAAAGCATATAAAACATGAGATGGATTTGATAGAGTATGAACTCTGTACCAGAGCTGAGAGAACCTGGGGAGGGGAGGAACATGGGAATGTCTGAGCTCAGCTGCTCAAACACCCCCAGATCAGCCCTTCTCTGCACTCAGGTGGAGCACAGTCATAACTGGAGATGGAGAAGGGAGTTTTAATGAGTCTGAGAAGGTTTAACCACCAAGAATAGAACATTTCTCCAAGAGCAGAAATGCTAATGCAGCCCTGGCAGCAGCTGGGAATTGGTGCACAAGGGTATTCAGAGAGTGAAAACAATTCCATGTTAAGGCCTGGAATTAACTTTGTCAGGGGTGTGTGGAACCCTGAGCAGGATAAGCCAATTCATGGTGCTCAGGACACTTGGTCTTGCTCACTGCCTTCCTTTCAAGCCCCACCTTTTCCAAAAACACCTTTTTAKCCAGYCCCCAGGTTTTGCTCATGGCACAAACTGTCCTGGAGTTAATAAATGAAAAATTATGGCACATTTTTGCTATTCTGTTCCTGCACACCTAGCATTAATTTCTGCAGCTTAAACTGAATTCCTGTTGGTGAGATTCAATGAATTCCACAACAGAATTACATCTCTGTTGCAGTGAGATGCTTCACACTTGGGTCTAGAAAATGTTGTATAGAGCATATAAACATCTTATTACTTACAAAAAATACACAAATATGTAGAAAAAGAAGAAATCRGTAGGTGTTTGCAAGCCAGGACTGGAGAAATAAATTTCTGAGATGGAAATTTCCTGCAAGGGTTAGAGAATATTGCAGGGAACAAATTCTCTCTAAATACCCCCTGTAAGGAAAATAATCTTGGGGACAGTAATTTGTACAAGTTTGAGAACTTGGTAATGATTCTAAAAGTCTGKTTTGGATAAATAGGAAATTTTTTGCAGCTGTTTAAAAATGTAAAATCAGATGCAATTTTTTTTTCTTTTTTTTTTGTTGCTCATATGAAGATCACAGCTAATTAGCCTTAGTTAAGTAAAGCACATCCTTTGAAAATTGGAGACAAGTTCCTTTGCCCTCTGAAGAATTGTCTGTTATTTACATTGTTAATATTAATATCCTGCAGCCTCTAAACTYGGAGTCGGTGCCATTGGAGACAGCCTCTAACAAACAACTCAGACCTCCAGCAAAATAATGGCTGGAGAGATTTCCCTCTTTTGTTTTGCCACCAGTTGAAATAACTAGTGATGAGTGGAGCCTGAATAAGGTAAAACCCAGATTTRAGGATCACAGAATGCTTTGGGTTGGAAGGGACCTCAAAGGGATCTCRAAGATCWTCTYGTTCCAASTGASTGGAAAATCTGARTGGAAGAATGGCAGAAAGCTCCAGGAGGAGCAAGTCCTGAAAGAAGAGATTTATATTGAACATTCTCACAAATCTGCTGGAGTTTTCCTCCTTTTGGAGGTGTAAAGAGCTGCTGGAATTTCACCTGGCACGAGTGGGGTGGTAGAGCGGGCTCTGTGGGTGCAGGGTTGATTTATTTTCCTGGAGAAACAGGTTGGACATGGTGTCTTCTGTCACCTCCCCATTTTCAGGCTTTTTCAGGGACCAAAGCTAAGCCAGAGCTGTGCAGGAGCCTGGGGTTCATTTCCCTGAGCATGGCTGGGTGATGACAGAGTYGGTGCAGATCAGCTGGGAAACCACAGAAAATGTTCTTGGGATGATGCAGAAACAAGTGGAATTCATTAACACAGAGATGGATACTGAAGGAAGGGGTTTGGGGGATGAGTCAGGCAACAGCCCCATGAAAAGRTGGCAAAAATGTAAAAATTGGCATTAAAAGYTCCTTGTTATTTGTGCTKTGCTTGTMMTTGGAGATTTTGGTAAAAAACAAAKGCTTTGCAAAACTGACACTGGGTGTGAAGATGGGAAGAAAGAACTTCCAGGAGCAGTGACTGAGGCTGGAGTAACATCAAACACAGGAGAGAGGCTTGTGCCTGGATGTGGAAAGCACAGAACATCAAAATTGAGGATCTTTTCCAATGTTGAGATCTTCCAGGTGCATCCAGATAGAGCTCAGGGGTGTCAGCAGCCTTAAAGAATAAATAAAAAAGCAAAAATCCCCTCAGTGGCTGCACTACTGAGTTATCAGGAGTGGAAATAAACATTGCCAGCAAAAAAATTTAAGATTTTAACAATAATACGCAATTAAAAAATGAAGGCCATGTACTCCTGATCATTTCTATCCAATTTTAATAGGTTTTAGTATGTTCCACACAGGTTTGATAGGTTTAACATTTAGGTTCCAGTTTCTAAACTCTGTAGGAGGCTTGGAACTCCCTGTCCTATTAATTACAGTGGGAACTGAGCACCCAGATCCCCAAACTCACTTTGAAATCCTTTGCCTAAACCTGTCTTTCTCCTCAGTGTTCCCAAGGTTGAATAGAAGCAAAGTTTCTGGGATATGATAATTTTGTGCTGGAATAAATCTTGTATAAGTTAAAATCCCTGGAAGCTCCAAGGTAGTAGGAGTTATGTACTGGGGAATCTTTAACAAGATCACTGAAGAGATTACTGGTTCAATAAATGAAGATTTTTATCTGGGCTCCTTTGAGACAGAGGAAGACACCAAGGGACTGGAGAGAAGTAAACACAACCCCAGTTTGGAGGGGAGGAGGGAAAAAAAGGACTGGGAAAAAGAGCCAGGATATAATAGACCAGCACATCTGACCTTGGTGCTAGGCAGAGCTCGAGAAACATTAATAAAGGATGAGATCACAAAACATCTGGAGAAATAAACCAGTCAGCRTGGTTTCATAAAGGGTAAATCCTGTCTGACAAATCAGGGGGATTTTTTTAGGGAGATGATGTGGAAAGCAGGCACGGGTGAGAGCATCGGGCTTAATTCTGTATTTTTTGGGGCTCAGGGCACTCATCTGGAAGGATTGCTCAAGAAATATGTGTGAGTTGGAGTAAAGCTGGTGTAAAAGGAGGGATGTGAGGTGTAAGTGCAGGCAGGAGAAATCTCCAGMTGATTTAACAACCCTCCTTCACTGAAAGGGTTTTTTAATGTGGGAGATTTGGGGTCCCCATCCCTGGAGGTGCCCAAGGAACTCCTGGAGGTGGCACTGAGAGCTCTGGGCTGGGGACAAGGTGGGGATGGACATGGGTGGACTCCATGGGCTTTTCCAACCTTAATCCTGTGATCCTGAGGGTTGAACGAGAGCTCTGTGCATCCTCTGGAAAAACAGGGATGAAGGTGTTACTTTGGGTGAATAAAGGGGAGGTGATGGATTAAATCTGCAGAGAACTCCTGTGCGAGGGTGGAAGCAAACAGCCCAAAACCCTGTGGATTTTTACATTTGTAACTCAAAATTGTGGGGATGTTCACCAAACAAAGGTTTGGCAGAATTCTGCATGAGGAGCAGATGTAGAACTCAGGCAAAGGAGAAGTTTGGGGAAGTTTGAACTGTGAAAATGTATGAGTTAAATCTGGCTCATTGTGAAATAATTGCCTGGATCTCTGTAGCTGCCCAGCCTAAGGCAGGGACGCTCTGGCATCAAAGGGACATCCCAGGGATTGGGAAGGGCAGGGACAGCAGGAAGGACAGAAAAAMCTGWGAATTCTCTRMGTGCAGAGAGCCTGGGAAACCTGGRCCTGGGAGGGGAAAACAAGCTGTTCAAAACATGAGCTGATGTGAGGATTTCAAGATGCTGAGGAGGAATTTGAGAGGAGATGAACTAGAGATAAACTCTTCAAGTTTACTCAGATTCCCAGGAYTGTGTATTGATAAAATAAGTATAAAGAAAATAAAAGGAGCTGAAATAAGAATATGAACATGTTTGATTCAAGCAGGGTGAAAAAGGAAGCAGCCTTCATGGYCATCCAAGTGTGCTGGAAAATTGGGAATAAATGGAGCTGGGGGGCAGAAGCAGCCATGTCTTTGTCTAGCATAACCCATATCTTCACTAATTACATGGTTTAAGGCCAAATAATTAATCTTAACGATGAAGACATGCAAGGGAAGGTGTGTGGTGGTACTTTTTGTGAGTGTATGAGCAGCCCAGGTGACACAAGGAATTGTCTGGGTTGTACCTAAAGGAGTTTTCTTGGCTTGTAAATGCATCCTCTGCTGAACCTGCATCATTMCCAGAGGCCATTCTTTATTTGTCTCCCAACTGGGTGGTAAATAAAATCCCCCAAATTTGTGGTATCAGGAGRAAAACAGAATAAAATGTGAGGGRAAAAAAAMMCYCCAAAACTAAYSAATAAAACCAAACCAAACCCACTCTTTATTATAAAAATCCCACTGTAAATATTAAAGATTCCTGAATTTTCTGAGAGGATGAAGTCACACCACTGTAAGCACAACAAGTGCCAGGGTCTGGAGGTACCAGGCTCATATAAACAGAGAAAAACAATAAGAATATCAGCCCTGAAATGCCAGTGAGCAGAGGGATGTGTGTCTGTGTGCTCCGACCTACGAGGAACCACCCAGCAGACATCTCACTAATTTTAGTGCTGCTCCATAAATACTTTCACTTTGTGTATGACCTGTGAAGTAACCTAATTGTAAAGCTGTAGTAGTGTGTTAATTCATGGAGAAACAAGATGAGAAAAATGGAGGCAGAGCACAAATTTTTTTTTCATAATGGGAGCTGCGTGCGTGTTCTCTTGTCCAATGTGTACTGAACTTTATGCACAAAAATAGAAATACCACTGTWGCCTGATGCTCAGTGACACTGGTGATGTGATGTGAGCCAGAACTGACGAGCACCACAGACTCCTCTCTGCTCRAAAAAATCCCTTTTTCCATCAGATTATAGGAGCACAGTATAAAACCCCTCCCATTTTTCTTGGTGGTGCTCAAATCCACTTTCTGAATTGCCTTGTTTGGGGTGGGATTTTTTTCCTCCTTATTGCAAACAGTTGGAAAATCAACATGGCTAAAATAAGAATCAGCAGGAACCCTTTCAATAAATATCTGACCCAATGGGAAACAAGAAAATAATTTTTAAGAYTTTAAATACTGTTCATAGGTTTGCTTGATTTGTGTGTACTTCTGCTCTTGGTGGGTTTGATGAGGAGCRATGACCCTGAAATACTCTTTTTATCTGACTGCAAGTAGGAAATATTAAAATCTTGGGCAAAATAGGGCCCTAGTGGTGTGCTGACTCTATTTGCCCAGAGAGGTTGTGGATTCCCYATCTCTGGAAGTGTTGRAAGGGGCTTGGAGCAGCCTGGGATGGTGGAAGGGTGGAATGGGTGRGGTGGAATGGGATGAYCTCTAAGGTCCCTTCCAGTCTGGAATTCTCTGATCCTATTTGTAGGGCCAAGATCCARCTTGCAGAGGCTCTGTCTGACAGCTCAGGTGCATTTCTTTTCAGAACTGCCTGCTTTGAGCATTCCCTGTCACATTTTTTTCCCTTTTTGTTAATTTTGACAGTTGTCTAATTGAACTAACCAGAAACTATTGCTTCAGCTACTTCCAGCTCCTAACAGGAACAAAACAGGGAGTTGACAGAGGCTGGAATAACTCCAGCCTCTTCCCAGAGCACGAAGCTGTTGTGCCTATGAAACCATATTTCTTCTTTAACCTGCTTCTCATTTGTCTGCATCTCCCGCCGCCGCCTTCAGCAATGAGTCATTAATAGCTGCTATTCGGGAGAAAAAAGTGAGAACTCTTCCAGTCCATAATTCACCCTCACAATTCAAGCAGCGAGTCAGCTTTGAGCCTTCTCCTACTGCATCATTCTATAACCAGAATGAAGTAGCTGAACCAGATGGAGTAGCTGGTTTGTAAAGATAATGCCAAATTCACCGCGAGGCTGCTCAGATCTCCCTGTAAACTCCTCTTCTGCTCAAGAGGGTTTGACCCCAAACTGGTGTCAGGTCCTTGCAGCTGCTGTACATGTATTTTTTGCCCAGTTAGGAGCTGTTCTGTGTCCTGCCTGACCAAGCCCTGCGTGCCTCAAACCCACCAAACCTGACAGAAATGGGAGCACAAACCTAAACCCGCACAACCTGACACGCTCTGCTCTCACCACAGATAAAACTCTGCTGATTTGCCAACCCTGGCTGTGAAACCCTCCTGCTGCCTGAACTGTTTTGCACACAACACTTGTTTTCTTTGTAAAAGCCTTTCCCCATTGATCTGAATTGACTGGTGCAGCAAAGCCTTGCGAGCTCGATGCAAATTGTCGCCGTGCGCTCGCTGGGAGCAGCACAGGAGGATGTTGTGGCATCTTGCAGAGGTGCAACGCTCTCATTTCAAGCCATGTCTCCCTGCATTGATATTTGGCCTGATCTTGCTTGCAGAGTACAAGCAAGCAGTCAATTAATGTGTTTTTAAATGTTTTGAGGAGATGCTWAAGCTAGAATCGGAGGAGGGCATGTGTTTGGGTGGGGGAATGCTGAATCTGCGTGTTTGCCTGGATTGAGCTGGAATCGATCTCAATCTTTCAGCTGAGACAACGTCAACTTCTAGAATTTTATCCTACCTGAGTGTCAGGGTTGGGAAAGCACCAAAATGCAAACAGAAATTCCATCTTTGTTTCTAAACCTGCCAAATTCACTGGTTTTGTGATATTTTTATATCTGTAATATTTTACAACTGTTGTGCAACTCAGTTACTTTACCAAAGAACTATGAATGGGCTTGGGGCAGGAAAAAAATCTCATTTCTTGAATGATTTATCCACAGTTTTGAATGTAGGTTCTTTTTGGGGAAAAGGAGCCCCACTGTTAGTGTGTCTGACTGGGAGTGGGATGAAGTTTTATTTGCTTGAGGAATATGGATACAGCAAAAATTTGGGGATTCATTGGTGTTCATGTGGGTGCAGGCTCAAAAACAGAAGGTAAAAATTACAGGAGCAGGGCCTGTTGTAGGTAAACATTTGCCCTCTGGGTAAGCAAGGCATCCTCAAAATACAGTGGAAATGTTGGTGATGAAGAAGGTAAAGAATAAGAAGGATTTGCTGGCACAAAGGCAGATCCCTGTGTTTTCTGTCCACAAAATTTCTAGGAGTGTGCAGGTGCAGGGTCAGATTGTGGAAGTTTTCCCTGCACAGTCCAAGCTCTGTCCCAGAAACTCCTGGCCAGGCTTTCACAGAATCCCAGGATGGTTTGGGTTGGRAAGGACCTYAAATCYCAYCCAGTGCCACCCCWGCCATGGCAGGGACACCTCCCACTGTCCCAGGCTGCTCCCAGYCCCARTGTCCAGCCTGGCCTTGGGCACTCAAAGGGATCCAGGGGCAGCCACAGCTTCTCTGGGCACCCTGTGCCAGGGCTGCCCACCCTACAGGGAACAATTCAGATTTTTTAGAGCAATTATTCTGCACAGACACAAGAATCCTTCTCAGCTCCTTCCCTCCTCTCCTTGATCCCGTGTGCTGAGCTTGAGGAACCATGTGGCTTTGGAGTGACCCCTGGGAGAGGCTCCCAGTGCCATTGGGGAAATGGGGAGTCCAGGGCCAGCAAAAGGTGAGAGGCTGGTGGGAAGAACATCCCTGATGATGCTTCCCAAGCCCTCAAGAAGCAGAGCCAGGTTTTTTTCCCCAGTGATCCACAGCCCAAATCCATCAAGGCTCCCCGATCCAAATTTAAGCGCAGGGGTGGCCCCGGAGGACGAGGCGTGGGCTGCACTTGCACAGACGGTGTTGATTCAGGATTAAGGTGAACAGAGCTGCCTCCTCAGGGGATGGAGATGATGTATATATGAGACTTTTTGCAGAACTTTCGACCTCAGCCRCGCTGGTTTTGTGTTTTAAGTCGCCGTGGTGGCTCCCAGGGTGTCGCACCTCCCGAAGATCGCGGTCGGTCGCTGGCGTGGTTGAAGAGTGGAGGATTTGAGAGGGGCCAAAATGGTTCAAGGAAATAAATCCCACTCAAYTGAGTGTGACCCCAGCCCTTCACTCCTCCAGGGCCTTTGGARCATCCCCGTTTATAATCTTATAAAYATGAAAAACGTTGGTGGCTCKGTTGCTTCTTCATGAAGGAGAATGGGGGATTTGGGGTCTGCTCCAAACTCAAACTCCTCTCAACAGAAACATCACAGGCCTGGCACACAGAAAACAGCCCTTCAGATGGAAAGGTGTTCCTGAAATCCTGGCAAGTTTAGAGTTTAAGGAGCAAGCTATCCTGCTGAAATACTGGCTGAAAAGCAAGAGCAGAGGAGCACAAAGTGAATAAAATTTTTCTTCTGGAGTAACTTTTGCACTCCTTCAAAACTGCACAGGGTTGGGGAGCAGAAAGGGGCAAAAAGCAGTTTATAAACTGCGAAATTATTCTGAGAGGGAAATTGTGGTTTTTATTTAATCATATCATGCTAAAGATGTTTTTTTTTTTTTAAGAAAGAAAGAGCGGGTAGAGGTGGGAGTGCAGTGTGACCATGCTGTCCCTGTTCCCACTGCAGGGACAGCACCACGAGAGCACAGCCTAATGAGAGCTGAGTGACAATGGCACTGCCACCAAAGGACATGTGACATGCACATGAATATCAAATGAATTCATTATAATCACCGCTATTTCCATGAATACCAAATGAACTCATAATAGCTCAACTCCTGAAGAGTCCCTGTTTTGCGACTAAAAAAAAAAAAATCCTGAAAAAAAAGCACAGAAAGAACAAACAACAAAAAATGGTGGGGAAAAAACAACCTAATTGTGTTTTGGATAAATGGTATTTAGTGAAAATGTTTGAAAAGTGAAGTATTGAGACTCATACAGTTGTTAGTGCTGGAAAAGACCTTTAAGATCATYGAGTCCAACCACTCCCAGCAYTGCCAAGGCCRCCACTGACYYATGTCCCCAAGTGTCACCTCCATACAGCTTTTAAATCCCTTCAGGGCTGGGGACTACAGCATTTCCACTGGTAGATGATGGTTTCTGTCCATTTATTTTATTGTTTTTTTTCATATAAATCTCTCATTTTTGAATGATAGCTACCAGATAATGAGGTTGTACAATTATTTCAYTACTTACTGGAAAACCTTGATTAAGAGTCGGTTTTATGGAAATAAATATCTTTGCTGTTAAGGACAACTCTGATAACAGTCTAGGAGGATATAAACTAATAAGGGCTCATTTTTAGCATCTTTCAGATATTTCTTAACTTCATGAASCAGAGAAATTCTGGGTTTGAGTCCAACACCTTCTTTCACTGAAACTTCAGGAAACTGCAGCTGYGAGGTGTGTTTGCTTGTGATAATTACACACCACAGACTGAAAACATAAAATCTGTAAGGAAAAGTCTGCTGGGGCCAGGTTCCTGCTTCCCTGCCTGAAAATTTGGGAGGTTCTGTGCTCTCCCAGCCCGGTGGAAGCTCATCCCTCTCCCCCTGTCTGCGTTTCCCAGCCTGGTCTGCAGTGGATTTTCACTGAGTGAGGATATTTGGGACTTTGCTGTTGGTGTTGGAACACAAGAGTTGATCTGTGGGAAGGTGGGATGTGGAATCAGAGGGTAAATGGACTTTGGCTTGGTGCCCTTTGATAGGGAAGGGAAAAGCAAACCTCTGCCATTGCTCACATTGCGGGAGCAGCCACTGAAATTCCAATTAAAAGCTGTAATGGGAGCTCGGGGTGGATCTGTACCATAAGACACTTCTAGGTCAGGCAGGAGGGTTGCAATAATAATAATCCCAAGTACATTTCCTTATTTAACTTTGTTTTTTATTGTGTTCAGCCCGCAGCTGATTTTTTTTTTTTTTTACCTTGTAACATAGTCCCTAATTGAGACACATGAAGCTCATAAGAGGCTTTAGACAAGATTCAGCTAGCCACAAAAGTCATTATCTCATTTTCATTTATTAACATGATATTTCCAATGGATTAACGAGGGTTTCCCTTTTGTTGCCTCTGCTGTGGCACTAGCCCTAAAGGGGCTGTTGCGTTTCTCCATCTCAAGTGACTTCTTACTCACATTAGATTACAGTAATGTACGTGTTCCAGGAGTGACATTTATTCTACTTCTTGCATTTAAAATTCCCTATTTGAAGTCGCTGTAATTGCTGGAAACGGGATAAAGTGAACTTGAGTGTTGATTTTAGCAACGAGCCGGTATCAAAATAGCTGCTGCAAAAACACCCTCCTTAATTTCAGGTGTCTGGTCCTGCAGAATTTCTGGAATTTGCACGTTACAGCGTTGAACTGGTAATTTCAATTTTCTGAGGAAGCCAGAGGTCGTGCTAAGAAACCTCTCTCTGTGTTTTTCACAGCACTCAGAGTTATTTTTCAAGCATCGGCGGTGCTGCCATTCCACAAGGTTGCAAAGGGAGAAGTTTTTTTTGGGATAACTGGGGGAAGAAGGGATGGGACATCCACCAGGCTGTGCCAGCAGGGTGCTGGGTGATTTTCCAGCCGTGTTTCCCAGCTCCTGGTGCTCTCCCAGAAGGTTTGAGCCTCATCACAGCGAGGACCTGCAGAGAGCCTGTCTGCTCCAGGCACTGTCTGATCTYGTCTGACAGAATTTAAACCTGTGCTTCCTGCCTTACTTTTACATTTTCCAGGGCCTGAAAGGTTCAGCGRGAAACAAAACTCACCTAAGAAAAAATACAGAGGAGGGGATTTAAATCAGTGCAGCCTATTGCTGCTTTCTCTTGCCTGCTGTAAAGATGGTGATGGGTGTCTGCCATTAGGTTTGGTACAAAATCAAGACCTTAATTATTTGTGGGTGTCAGGTTTCTTCTGTCCAGTCCCTCCAGAGGTCTCAGCCCTAAAGGAGGAGAGTTTGAACCTGGAATTTAGGAGAAAAAATGTGTCTGTTCCAGCCAAGCTTCCCCAGTGCAGCTGGATTTAGTGCTGCTCCTCACCTGTGCTGTGTCCAACCCCGAGCTGCACAAAGAAAGGAGTTGGCACAGAGTGATGGTGTGTTCCTCCTGCATCAGCATTTCATCAGCCTGAGGATATGAAAATCTGGAAAATCAGCTGTGGAGATTGGAAGAAGATTTCTTCCTGCCTTGTCTTCTGGGGGAAAAAAAAGGTATCAGGGATATTTAATCCAGGAAGCTCCATCACATGTCAAGTTTAAGGCWGTAACACAGCTTTATAAAAACTCCTATGAACACAATCACTAACAGGTTTCAACATGAATTTGTAAACTGAAGCAGGTTTGCTGATTTTTTTTTTTTTTTTTTAATTTCTTCTGCGCTCTGTGTTCTAAAGGATGTTTTTGGCTTTATTTGTTGAATTTCACATCAAGGCTGATGTCTGGGGAAGGGGACTGGCAGCAGCCTCAGCGATCTCAGTGTTGTTGGCAGTGAGTGGAGATGCTCCTGTGTGGGATCCCCTCCCTTTTTGGGTATCACAACTGGAGTCATTCAAAGGAAAGCTTCAGATGAATCCTTCAAAGATGGGTTTAAACTTTTTCAGAGTGAGGAAAAATGCTTTTTTAAAAGGTAGCATCCATATAAAAATGGCTTTATCATCCTCCATGATTTTCCTAATAAATAATCTTAATATAATACTGAAATTCATGTAGGACAAATGGCCTTAACCTGATGGGTGGAGGGACCTGTTAAGRAACATGAAAACCCCTCAAATGACCCCAGAATTCTCTGTGTGGGGTTCAGGCATTGTCACCAAGTGTTTGGCTGCCCCTGTCAGCCCCTTCCCATAGTTTGTATTTCACAGCAGGGTTCAGAGAGGKGCTCTGTGCTCACCAGAGCCTGACCAGAAAGAGTGTTCAGASAGTGTTCCTCCTTATTTTAAAATARAAATAAATAAATATATGGTATGAACAGTTGGAATAAAACCTGCTTTTTGGGTAAATTCCAATAATGTGTTTTTCATTGCATGAGATGCRACGCCTGTCAACACTTCCTAGTCAGATTCGCCTCTTTTTAATGTTTTTTATGCAATTCCCCCCCTATTTTTTCGTAGCTGAGAGGAGTGTCCTGCATATCATGCCTCCATCTCCATACTGTAATTATTAATATAGGGTAGGGAGAGGTCACCTATGTTTTTTGGCAACAGTTATGTTCCCATGTATAAATCATGATAAAGTGCTATTACTCTGTAGGGGACGCTGATGTTTTCAATTTACCCTGTGTAAAATAAAATTTCTTTCTTTCTCTCTTTCCCCCTTAAAAAAAAAAAAAGAACCTTTTGTTCCTATCACCTATCACATAGATAAACTCATAGATTTTGCAACCAATAAAAATAATATTAATAAATACGAGGCATTGTTACAAAGTAGGTCCTAACTATGCAGCCTAATGTTTCAGTGAGTCTGTGGTGCACATCCTTTTATAGCCAATTAAGAGGATGTTTTATTTCCCTCATTAAAAGTGCAGCCCACAGTCACCATGTTGAATCAAATAAGTACGAGTTTGCACATCCTGAGCACAACCTTTCCTCGAGGCACCRTAGCATTTGTCATCCTTATAATAAAGCTTTCCAATTTTTCTGATTAATATTTAAAAGAAATAACATGACCTGAGGAATATATATATAACATCCTTGTGCCAGGGCTTTCCGTGCTCTCTCTGGTTTAAGGCTAAGGTGCCATTAGATCTCTCTCACTATTCTGCATCATTCCAAGACCTATTTTCCAGTGTTTATGTGCAGCAGCAGCTTCTTTGTGCTCTTTTCTTCCTCCCAGATGAGAGGAAGTGCTCGTTGCGTTTCAGTGGTCGCCAGGATGCTCCTGGTYCTCCTTCCATGTGGAATTTAGGAAATGTTCCTCTCAGGATTGTCCTCTGAGCAATTACTGTGTCGTTACGGGTCCATGAGCTGGTGGTTTCTGGATCAAAGTCCTTGCAGCTTTCTGGAGGAGCAGATGGGGCTGGAGAGCTGGAAAAGGTGAGGTCCTGCCCCTTCATTCAGCTACCCAAACCTGGCCAGTGCCTGGGGCTCCTTGGGTCTCTGTCTCTTCTGGTTCAGGTGGCAATTTGCTCGTGTCACCATTGTGAGTGGAGAGATGACCTGGAAAAGCGTGGCTTGGTCTTGTAAAGGCAAACCTTCCCCTCAGTCCGTGTCTCCTGAGGGCCTTGGGATGGCTCAGCTGTGCTGAAATCAAAGATCTTCATGGCTGGGGATGTCTGCAGATGGCAGAAAGATTGACCATTTACCTACATTTTTGTTATATTTTTTTTATTTTTTAAATCGCTCTGGTGGACAGTGTAAAGCATTAACGTATCAAACAAGGGTAAAAACGTGCAGGCTGAGATTTGACAGCAGAGGGGCTGGAAAACCCTTGTGCAGTCACTGAAATACATGAATTCCTTGAATTTCCCCCCTCTCCATGTTGCCTCTTATTTATTTTCTTTCATTTCTCCCTCCCTATAATAATTGGAGGCCAACAGAGGAAAACAAGGAGGGCTGAGATCAGTTTTGGTTATTTTTTTATTGGCACCCATCACTAAAACCCCTCAGGTTCTTCAAACCGTTACAAGCCATCACAGCTAGAATAACAAAATATAAGCCTTTAAACTTAAAGGCTCAATTATTCAGGGCTCTCTGTAAATTACAGACAAAGCTAACAAATTTCATACATTAGTCATGGTGAAAAATATTAAATTCCATGGTTTGTCACAGATTAATAGGAAAAAAAGATTAAAACGGCAAGTTGTGTAAGTAATTTAAACAAATGGTTGTCAGAGATTCTGCATGTTTGGTAAAGAATTAAATAAGTGGATATCAGCAGCTGAACTTCTTGTGGATGAGCCAAAGCCTTTTGGAAAAGCTGAGGCTCTTTTTGAACACGGGAACGATRTTTTCCTCAATCCTGTAACACATTCAAACCAGCTGTCATGCAAAGAAAGAATTTACCATGCAGTGTTGCTTGTGCTTTCCTTAATCCATCCCCACCAGTCACTGCAGAGGGGAAAAAAAGGAGGAAACCTCCTGTGGACCAGAACTTGGAAGATGCAGAGGATTCCAAGATTAATTCCGAGGGCTGGAGTTGTTGTTGGTGGGGCTGATAATGCCGTGCACGCAGGGCAGGAGTTCCCAGCGCTGAGCAGCTTCAAGAAATAACTCCAGAAAGTTCTTTATGGAGCTCTGGCACTTGGGCAAACTGGCAGAAGAGGCAGAGGGGATTGGGGTGGGACCCACATGGAGGGATCCACGTGGCTGTGCCATCCCTGCCCCAATTCCTGCAGGAGTGGGCACAGCACTCTGAGGGATGGATTTTGCAGGAATGAGCYGTGTGTGTGCCCTCAAACTGTGACAACTTCTAAAAGTCTGTTTTTCCCCTATATTCTTTCCTCATTTATTTCTATTTTTTTTCCCCTTTTCTGTCAGCTGGAGAGATGAGGTAAGTCTTCCTCCCTCCTGACCTCCTGGAGCTAGCAGTGGGATGCTGAGAACAGTGGGATGCTGAGAACAGTGGGATATCAAGAACAGTGGGATATCACCCTACCTATTATTCCAGCCCAGTTCAACATACTTCTGATTTTTTTTTTTGTTTTTTTTTTGTTTTTCACTCTTCACTTCTTAAACCATGTTTTTTTTTTGTAGGAAAAGTGAACGAGAAATCAAGGCTGTGGTTGATGGCAAAGGAACCAAAAACCTGATTTCAGGATTTCCCTTTTCTCTCACTTCCTGTTAGAGTTTTTCCAATTTACAGTGTTCGGAAGAGTGGAGTGTGATGCCACAAGTAGGCAGCTATTGCAATTTCCTGGGTTTAAATCTGCTGTTTTGGCTCTTACTCCAACACTCCAAAGTGCTGCTGTGGGTGGCCAGACCCGGCTTTTTCCCGGGAGTACAGCTCAGGCCAAAGTGGATTTGCTGCAGAGATCTTTGCCCATTTCCTTAAGTTGTCACTGAGGAATGGYTCTGTCTGTTCCTGGCATGGCAGAGGCTCTGGGAACGCTCACTTTGGAGTGAATTCAGGCAAAGCCATGTCAGGGGTAGTTTGCTCCATCCACACCAGCTTTAGTGTTTTCAGTAAATCTCCATTTCACTCAACACTGTTTTCATAAAGTTCATAGTGAGCGAGCAGCAGTCCGAGGGTGGARAAACATCCAGCCTTTATGGTTTGCCTCTCCCAATGGAAAGATTCATTGTTTTTTCCTCAGAACTTGCAGGGAACCTTATCTTGTGTGTGTGTGTTTGCTCAGCACAAAATGCTCTGGTGGGCAGGGTGTCCTCTCCTGTGTCCGTGTGTTTTCCAGGATGACAGTGCTCCAGGGACTGTCTGCACCAGGAAAATTAATTGAACCTGAATTTGGGAGCTGCTTTTCCCACAGTATCTCCATCCTGGCTGGAGTCAGCTGTCCCACGTGGGAACTCCCCCGCCAAAAAATTCCCAGCTCCTCACTGAAGGAGGCTGAGTGCCTTCTGATAGATTTTGGATAAGMATCTGCTTTGTGATATTCATCCAAAMTGTGGAAATATTAGKCCTGCTCCRCACTGGCTYGTTCCAGTACTGCTGATTAACTTTSCTTGGCTYKAGAGTTGTCTCTGACYGAGGTTTAGAGCCAGGCTTTGCTCTCTAGTACAAAACCCCACACCTGACATCACAGAATTGTTTTACAAACCCAAATACTCTCAGTTTTGCTGGTGATGTCACAGAGGTGCAAAATGCAGGATATTCTTTTGTCTGCTCTTCAGCTCTGGGAGCACCAGGAATGAGAATTTTATATCCAACCTTGCTGCTTTGCACTGCCCTCACAGGATGCCGGTGCAGTTTGGAGTTTTGCTTTCTCTCTCTTTCCCAGGGGTACCCTTATGTTTTCCTCTTCCCATTCCCTGAATTTTGGGTCATTCCTGGCTTCATCCATCCCATTGGTTTCATTCTTATTTAACACACACATCAGGAAGGGAATAAAGATCTCCTGTCCTTCATCAGAACATCCCTGCCCGTCTCCAGCTCCTCCCTGCCCCCAGCTTTTCCAAACCTGCTGGGTGGCTTCAAACAGTCTCCTTGTCTCCATCCCACGTTTAAAGACTTCTCTGAAAATAGGTGAACTCCTCTAGCAAGTAACCTGCTGGAGGAGCCTGTCAAGGGCTGGCTGTACACACTTCAGTCTCGGCAAGAATCAAAGTGAAACGAGGAGAGTCTCACAGAAAAGGGTTACAGAGAGTTTCACGTATTTTGCAGCCTTTTCATGGCTTAAATTACACTTCCCCTTGTTCTAGTTTTAAAAGGCAGAACASAAAAGTTAATTTTAACACTGAAAAATGAAGGCTCTTCAATTATTTATAACATTAAAATGTACAAATGTTTGATCAATGAACTTGAAAAAAACATGCAACTACAAAACCCATTTCACAGTGTTCTAAAGTTCATGTGGCAGAGAYAGAGAAGTGAAATGATTATTAACAGACGAAGAGCAGCATTTTAATAACATTCGAGCTGTAATAATGAGGCTGACAAAAGCAGGGGAATTCAAAGCCAGCACTGATCTGACGCTCCCTCCTTAACACRTAGACTGTGCCTAATTTTGTGGAATGTGAGGTGTTGTGAGGAAATTGCTCCTGAGCTGGAGACCCCTCGGAGTGGTGCCCAGTGGGGTGGCAGCAGGATGAGGTACCTTTTGTTTTTAGGACTTTATTATTTTATACTGGAGTGGTTTGAGTAAACACACAGCTGTGTCTTCAT
>NW_026623598.1:49218-64896 GCF_030028575.1 Malurus melanocephalus
TTAAAAATAATGGAAACATTGCTTTTTTTCTTCCTTAAAAACACAGAAATAGGACATTTCCCATGGAGCAGCAGGAGATCAGCCCGGCGTGGCAAACAAGGGTCTGTAAAGGGATTATGGATCACTCCAACACCAAAAACATTGGTCAGRTATTGGGATGAGCCTTGTGACACCCAAATCATGGAAACCCACGATGCTTGGGGTTAAAAACYCACCTTCCACTGTCCCAGGCTGCTCCAAAACCCATCTAACCTGGCCYTGGGCACTSMMAGGGATCCAGGGGCAGCCACAGCTTCTCTGGGCACCCTGTGCCAGGGCTGCCCACCCTCCYAGGAAAGGATTTCTTCCCAATAYTTAACCTGAATWTCCCCTCTCTGAGTYTGAACCCAAATKATCGCTGTTSTCCTGCAAATCATGSTGCAGGAATAAAGAGAAGTGCAGGAATAAAGAGAAGTTGCACCGAGCTTGTCCACAGCTCTCCACATCTCTCTCCAGCTGGGGAATGGATTATCTGGAAGCTTCTCCACCCTCCTTGGCTCTCAGTTCCTTCACCCCCAGCTCTGAGAACTGGGAAGGGCTGGTGGCATCCTTCCTTCACACCAACAGGATATTTTTGTTGGATATGTGCACAGGTTTCCTTACAAAAAGAAGTTTTCTTTCCCAAACACCATCATCCCTTTCCAGGAAAACAAACGTGATGTGATCAGCCAAGTGCCCTGTTGCAATAAACCCCAATGTTCAGCTCTTTTCTGAGATAAATGGCTATTTTGGGGAGATCAGGATGCTTCTTGTGCAACAGCAAACTGAAAACTCCCTGTTTTTATGGCACTATAGCAAAATCGTGATGTTTGTAAGCAAATTTCCAAAGGGGAAGGGACAGGTGGATGCTGGATGGAGAGTGGAATGCAAGGAAGGGGCTTATGATGCTGAAACCTGTATTTATGTCCTTGAAAAAGTAAGAAAATGATATTTAGAAGGTGAGAAGCCTTGGCCCTGCTTTGTCAGAGATAGGAAGGGCTCTCTTGACTCAGCCAGGGCAGTGAGGGACCCTCGTTCCTCTTCCCTTCCCCAGCCTGACTGGGAGGGGAGTTCTGGGATGGGAGAGGTGAAACAACGGGGCAGATCAGAGCTTCTCTGCTTTTGGGGTGTTTCCCTCCCCTAACAAAGGGGACTGGGGACAGAGCATCCAAACTGACCCCATTGGTGACCAGGTGGCCAAACTGATCCCATTGGTGACCAGATGGCCAAACTGGCCCATTGGTAACCAGGTGGCCAAACTGAGGGGCAGCCAAGAGAGCTCAGGGTGTCCCCATGGGGTGGACGCTGTCCAAACTGACCCCATGGGGTGGGCGCTGTCCAAACTGACCCCACTGGTGACCAGATGACCAAGCCAAGGGGCAGCCAAGGGGGCTCAGGGTGTCCCCATGGGGTGGGCACTGTCCAAACTGACCCCGTGGCATGGGCATTGTTCAAATTGACCCCATTGGTGACCATACAGCCAAACTGAAGGGCAGCCAAGGGGGCTCAGGGTGTGTCTGCGGGGTGGGCATTGTCCAAACTGACCCCATGGGGTGGGCACTGTCCAAACTGACCCCACTGGTGGTCATACAGCCAAACTGAGGGGTAGCCAAGGGGGCTCAGGGTGTCCCCATGGGGTGGGCACTGTCCAAACTGACCCCTTTGGTGACCTGGTGGCCAAAATGAGGGGCAGCCAAGTGAGCCCAGAGTGTCCCTGTGGGGTGGGCACTGTCCAAACTGACCCCATTGGTGACCAGATGACCAAGCCAAGGGGCAGCCAAGGGGGCTCAGGGTGTCCCCATGGGGTGGGCACTGTCCAAACTGACCCCTTTGGTGACCTGGTGGCCAAAATGAGGGGCAGCCAAGTGAGCCCAGAGTGTCCCTGTGGGATGGCCACTGTCCAAACTGACCCCATGGGGTGGGCACTGTTCAAATTGACCCCACTGGTGACCAGGTGGCCAAACTGAGGGGCAGCCAAGGGGGCTCAGGTTGTCCCCATGGGGTGACCACTGTCCAAACTGACCCCATGGGATGGACACTGTCCAAACTGACCCCATTGGTGGCCAGATGACCAAGCCAAGGGGCAGCCAAGGGAGCCTGGGGTGTCCCCATGGGGTGGGCACTGTCCAAACTGACCCCAATGGCGGCCATACAGCCAAACTGAGGGGCAGCCAAGTGAGCCCAGAGTGTCCCCATGGGGTGGACACCGTTCCTGCCCACCCAGCCATCACCCAGGGACTGGCTGCCCTTCCCTGAGCTGCTTCCTGAAAAAGGAGAGCCCAACCTCCATGTCTTGGTCCTGCAGCTTCTAATTATGCCCTGCACAGGGCCTTAGATGTGAAGTCTGCTGCAGAGGCAGGACGGTGACGACGATGAAAGGGAGCAACATCAAAAGTGTCAGGAAGAGGGGAAGGCAACGCCATATCAGTGCTGAAGCCACATGCATATTCCAATTTGCTATGTGACTGTGGTACTAATTTGGAGGAGGAAAAAAAGAAATCCGCTGGCACACGGAACACCTTGGGAATGTGCAGCCCCAGAGTTTTGTAACAGGGGAGTCTCCTGCTCGCTGAATCTGCTCTTAACACACAAATAAACCATAATTAGGGCTCATTAGGAGCKGAGGGAGGGCGGCAGCACCCTGGCAGGATTCACAGGGAGGAAATAAGGCTGCAGCACTCAGGTTGGTTTGGGAACGAGGAGGGAAGGGTGAGCACCATCCTCATGCATCCCAGTCCAAAAGGATGGATTGTGTGTTTATTTTCCTCTGGCGTCTGTTTTAAAAACACAGAAATGTGTTTTAAAAACACAGAAATTTCTGTTTTAAAAACACAGAAATGATCTGGAGGAGGGAGGCAAAAAAAAAAAAAAGAGTTAGAAAAATTCTATTAATACAATTTAGGGGATTAATAAGTCTTAGTATTACATATAAAAATTGGCATTAAATATTTAGAAATTCTATTAATAAAATACTAGATTAATAAAGCCTAATATTAAATATAAAAAATTAATTGGGTGCAGCTCGTCAACTTTGTAACTTGAAAACCACGGTGAGGGCCCTGCCAGTCCTTTCTTGTGGCTGTGGCCATGGGATGGAGGGGCAAGGGCAGGAAATTCAGAGTTGGGATGACTGAGCAGGCACAGTCCGCTTGGGAATGGGCAGGAATGTGGGATCTGTACSGGATCCTGGGAAGATCTGACCTCTGATGTGATGCAGGTTGGGAACAAAATGGGAAAAAGGGCTTTTCTTAATCTGGAAGTTTGGGGATCTGTGGGAATTTGTGTATCCTGACATTTTTGAAAGGAGCTGGCACATCCACGGTGTTAACAGGAGTTAATTTTGCCTCTGGATAACAAAGGTTTGGTCAGACTTTCCACACGGAGGGACCCTTGGCCAATATCAGGATTGGGGTCCTGACTCTTGCAGTACAGGAGGGATGTGGGAAGCTGCAGGACTGGGAATGCTTAGGTTCAGACTGGAAGAAAAGATGGGATTTAGGTGTGAAAAAATTCCAAATGGCAAGAATTAAATTTTGCAGAAGTTATGTGGAAGAACAGATTTTATCTAAAATTATCAAAATCTTTCCAAACATGCTTTCTTATTTAAGTGTCTTATTCATATGGGATTTTTTTGGACAAGTGTTCCCAAAATCTTCTTCCAGGACAATGTAAACTTCCATCATTGATGATGTTTTCAGAGATTTTTTTTTTTGCCCAGACTTAGCAAAATCAGCGCTTTTTACCTCTGCTCAGTGTTTACAGCAAACGGTAAAATTCTGTTTAAATTAGGATAAAATATTAAAATTAATATTCATTGACTTTTATGTTTCATTATCATTAGAAATTAAGTTTATTCCTGGGTAAACAGTTTATAGCAAGTTATAAATATTTTCTGTTGACCTATTAACTGGTTTAATATATTATGAAGTTATTGACAGTYGCAGTAAAATTTATAAACAGCTATTAAACCTTTTAACATACTCGATGTGTCTAAGTCTCTATAACACRGAGAAATGATTTTTTAAAGATAATCTTCTCCTGATATTAAATTCCTCCAAGATTTTAATATATTGTCAAAGTTTATGGGTCATAAAATAAACCTAGAGCTCACAAAAAAATTTACACAAGGATATTATTTAAGAAAAAGGACACGGAAGTTTTAGTGCAGTGAGAATGATGATATAAGCCACTGAAACATATAAAAGTACATACCAAATACTATGTTAAAATAACATTAAATGTCTTGTATAAATCCACAAGTCAAGGTTTCAGGGTTTTTACAGTGCCTGACTCTCTTATTATTGTGTCTAGATAATGACACCCTSACGGTGCAGCACTTAGAAAAGCTCATTTTTGATAGATGTAAAAGCGTGAAATAACGATAGACCGAGAAATCCTAATTTGGAATTCCCTGATAATGTAAGGTTAGGGCCCATACTTCGTGGGCCTGATTCCACAATGGATTACTCCATCCTGAGCCYGATGTAAATCATTGAAAATCAATAAAAATGGGTCAGCTGGCTGGTGTAAATTGGGCTGCCTTCATTACAGGCCATGGATGGATGCCAGTTTACACCAGCTGAGAAATTGGCCGGGTGCAGTTATATCTGTGTAAAGCTGTCAGAACTCGGTGATTCATCAGCAACCGCACATTTACTGCACATTTCTCCGTTTCCTTTCCATATATATCCGTATTTAAAAGTTGGGTGGTTCGACACTGCCCTTGAGAGAAGAGTGATGTCTCCTGACCTGATCCACGGGCTCTGCTGTGATCAGAAGGCTCTGGGGGCTGGATAGAGAAATGTCAGAGCTCCTGTGGTGCTGAAGGATCCTCCAGGTAAGGAAAGGCTGCTCCAGGAGGGTCCTTTCCCCTGTGTGGATCTGTTACCTGTGCCTGGAAGCAGCAGTGGGATAAAAATGCACCCAGAGAGCCAGAGGAGCAGTGGGGACACCTCGGGGAGTAGAAAATAAAACACTGCACAGGTTTCTGAGAGAGGTGGGAGATGCTCCGTCCTGGCAGTGCCCAAGGCCAGGTTGGACAGGGCTGGAGCACCCTGGGACAGTGGAAGGTCCCTGCCATGGCAGAGGGTTGGGTTAGATGACCTTTGAGGTGCCTTCCAACCCAACCCAACCCAACCCCACCCAACCCAACCCAACCCAACCCAACCCAACCCAACCCAACCCAACCCAACCCAGTCAATAATTCCACACTCTCACAGCAAATGTGCTTTGTGCACCCACCAAGGCTGAGCTGAGGAGATCCTGCTGCCAGCCCTGGTGCTGCTGCCTGGTCTGGGATGAGGGACAGACTCATCTCACTGCTCCTGCAGGCTTCTCCTCCTGCTGTTTTATGAACCCTCATGAGCTTCTCCACAGTTGTAGGCCCACAAATGAGAGCTCCTGAAGGTGGAGAAGAAAGGAGAGGCATTGTTTCAGCATCCATTTACCTCTSTCAGAGGAAATATCCTCAGAAATGAGGGAATMGTGGGGAAGTGTGATAGTCACAGGYACAACCAMKAGCAWGGCCATGATGAAAGAGCTCAGAGAAGACCCTCTGCTTTCTTTTGATGTCAGCTCACCCACGTATTTTGGGTGTCCCACCTTGGCTGAGGGCCCCCAGATCCCTCAGCAGAGCAGAGCCCATGCTCCTGTTTAACTGAGATCCTGCAGCACCATCACCTACCACTAAAAGTAGCACAACCCACAGGATGTTTTTGGTGTTATGAATTCTTTGCAGAYTGGGGCTGTGCCTGGTGGGCTTCCCAGCCACAGCCAGACTCCTCACAAGTCCTCTCCTGGAGGGCCAGAGCCACCCAGGGCCCAGGAGCTTGGTGGGGCTGCCATCAGAGCTGGCTTKCCTTGTGCAGGCATGGATTATAACTGACGTGACTTTGTGGTTTCCTATCCCAGCTTTGAAATATAGTAAACTCACAAAAGCTACTGTGGAGTTCAGAACAAACACAGGGGGTATGTTTAGTTATTTGTTTTTGTAGTAAAATAAAATATTTATTATACACAGACACCTACTGTGAACAGAGGGTAAGGCCACTGTGTTTTATCTCTAGGGTGTCATGTTTGACTTCCATTAGGGATGTATTATAGACCTGTGGGTTTTCATGAATTCAGAAAGTCCACTTTGAACACTGATTTCAAAGCCTACAGGGGGTGTGAGGAATGTAAGAACACTGCTTCGTAGCCAGGAACCTGTTGCATCTGACAAACACCTTGCGTTTGATAAGTCAGAGTTGAGGCAGGCTATAAAGGAGACCTTGTTTTTAATTTTTTTTCTTTCCTTAGCACRATTTTAAAGGAAGATTTCCTATTGTTTGCTCTGTAACTTCAGCCCATCTGAGAGCTCAAGGTGARGACAATGAACGAGCTCCTGAAAAATGCCCCATTACATCAGCATACTTTTCCCATTTTTCCCTAATTCCCTCCCAATGAATCATAGGGGAGGAGAAAACGACCTCAGCTCGCAGGTGGATGCCGATCCATCTCCGTAAGTGCCTCTCACGTTAATGGGGCTGTCCAAAACCCTAAGTGGGTGATGTGTGGAGGGGCTGTGGGTGCTGTGTGGGGCTGGGTGTGCCAGCCCCGTGTCCCCCACATCCTCCCCGGGGTGGATGGGGTGGGTTGGACATGAGGAACAGCTCCTGGAGATCAGGGCTGTGCTCTCCACTGYTCCTGAGCAGCCTTTGGGCTCAGAAATTCATGGAAGTGGGAGCATTCCCATATTCTCAGAGCTCAAGAGGTAATGTGGGGCCACCATCTCCATGGAGGGGCTGGAGAGGACACCAAAGGGATCTGCTATGGAAGCCTGAAAGCTTCAGATGTGATTTTCCTTCTCCCTTCTGTCCCTGCTCCTGTCTGTGGTTGCACAGATAGGGAGGGATGTGTCCCCTTCTCGTCAGACCTGTGCATCTCACCCTAAACAACACAACCCAGYTGACAAAATGTGAAATGGAAACCCCTGAAAGACAGACACCAGTGCCTCACTCTGCACTTGATACCACCAAGGCATTGGTGTTTTGTCACAGCCACCAAATTAATTAATTAAAAAAAAAAATGCTGAGAAGGCCTAGCTTTGTGAAATCAATGCAGGAATCCAAATTGAAGCTGTTTTGATTTTWCTCCTCCAGATGAGGAGCATTGGTACGTTCTGAGTGTTCATTGCCTTCCTTGCTCTTGGCTGTGCTCATTGCTGGCTGTGGAGGGAGCGCACACGGATTTGTTTCCATAATGATTTCATGGAGAGGTCAAACCCCGCTGAACCCAGATCAGTGCAGGAGCCACGGGGTCTCTGCAAACATTGGAAAAGCTTTGGCACTGCTGACTTCTGCTCTGTGGGAAGGGCAGTGCAGGACKTTGCCCTGCCTGTGAGGCTGAGCATAGCCAGGGCTGGAAAATAAAAAGTAATTCTAGAAATAGTCTTGCTAAGGCTAAATTCTGCTACTAACAAGACTTCTGCTCCTAATTATACCTTCAGTTCTGCTCTGCTGACACTGTTTTGACACAGGGTAACATGTTCATAAGAACTTGACTCTCATTTTTCAGGAGATAACAGTGTTTATGTGCTAAATCTTGCCCAGTACAATATTTAAAATACCCTTAAAGCCGACCATTTGGGATAGAACAGCAACAGCTGTTTGATCCTGTAACCAATGGACGAAATTATTTGCTTACATCCTAATAAAATTGCAGTGGGAATGAGACAGCAGTTGAACTGGAAAGCCTGGAAGCATTCCTTTTGTTTTGTTTTGTTTTTCCTGGTGATTTTTACATCAAGAATGCTGACTTTACACTCAGTAGTAAAATTCCTGTTGGCTGTGGAAGCCAAGGTTCACCTCATTCCTGCAAACTGCACCACACAGAGCTTTTGGTAGGGCAAGCTCACCTTTGGAAACCACTCCAGGTCCTRCYACTCATTMCTGGGATTTTCACCCCAAATCCAAGGCTGATCCTGGGCTCTTCCCAGGTCTCCCCCACCCCATCGAGGCCCCGTGAGGGAGGGGAGCAGCAATAGTCATGGACACTGAGCCCCGACTTGGTTCTGTGCTTCCCGTTCCACTTGAATTCAACCATTAAATCTGAACTTCCAGTTCAAATTAAATATGTCATGACCAATGTCAGATATATGGACAACTTCAGAGTGGAATAACCCAAGGCAATCTGCTCTGATCGTATCATGCCTTAAGTCTCGGACTAAATCCTGGGGGAATTTAATAAAATAGCTCAGTCAAGCATTGATCTTTCCTGATGGTTTTTTTTCTTCCTTTCTAATGGTCTTCTTACACACATTGCCCTCACTTCCCTCTTGGAAAACAACACTGTATCATAAAGGAATAACCCAAAATATTTCAGYGCTGCAGCTATTGTACCTCTGCTATTGACCTCCTTTCCAATCTCTCATTTGATGACAGTGGTGTAGGATGACAGAATTAAATGATTTTGTTTCTCTCCCTCTCTGCCAATGTTCCATTTCGTACATAAAGTGAGGGAAGTGTTGTAAAATGAGAGGATAGTGTTGCAGGAAAAGCTGTGTGGTGTTGCACTGTTCTCCAGAGCATTTGTGAGCAGATTCTGGACRTTCTAAAGGAGAATATTGCAAAGTTTCTTTGTCCATCCCTGGAACTGTGGTGCAAAACCAAGCCCAGCACATCCTGAAAATTCAAGAGGTTGAGGTGTCYCACTGGTGATGAAAAGCTGGTGGTGGTTAACGGATTTTCAAACAGGGACAATGGAACAGCCTTGGCATGGAAGTCCTGTGGATGCTCAGAGAATGGAACATTAGCATGTAAGAGATTCTTTTAGGATATAATATTATAGTTGGAAACTATAAATTCATTAGGTTGTATTGTGCATTCTTGTAGGGATAGGACAAGGGGAATGGCCTTGAGCTGAAGGAGGGTGGGTTTAGATCAGAGATCAGAGAGAAATCCTTTCCTGTAGGGTGGGCAGCCTGGCACAGGGTGCCCAGAGAAGCTGTGGCTGCCCCTGGATCCCTTTGAGTGCCCAAGGCCAGGCTGGACATTGGGGCTGGGAGCAGCCTGGGACAGTGGGAGGTGTCCCTGCCATGGCTGGGGTGGGATGGGATGGTCATTATTCACTCCATGATTTTGTATCGCAGTTTGTGGCAGAACATAACCTATACCAGACTTACAAAACATTAATTTTAATTTTCCTCATCAATCTATAGCATTTAATATACAATCCAGTMATCAACATTATTAGATGGAGCAAAAATTGCAGTTTACCATGTTGTGAAAATATGTGGGAAGTGTTGATGCTGTAGAGTATGAGCATTTCCTTCCTCACTTCTGTCCCCATTATCTCTCATTGAAAAAGTCGTTTCTGTGCGATGCTAAAGGAGAGAATCAAAGTGTTGCTTCCTCTGGATTACCCATGTGCTCTCAGGGAGAAGCAGAAGGACAGAGCTGAGTTTGGGACTGGGGACAGTGAAGGGCTTTACTGGAAACCCACAGTAAAAATGTGTCCCACTGCTTGGAGAGCTGAGCTCACCATTCACAAACATCCAGAGCTGAGAACTGCACTGGGTGACTTTGCTTCAAAAACGAGTCCTTGGGCAAGATCCCTCTCTGATTTGAAACCCTTCCAGGATTTGGAAGAGTTTCAAATAAAATTAAAAGAAAAACAAAGCTCGGGCTCCTGAGATTGCTCAACTACATGCTGACGAGTGAGTGTGAGGGTATGTTTTGTCTCTAAAGAAAATAGCAGAGCCTATAGCAGTCAAGATAGTTTATAAGCATGAACATAATTTTGAATAGCCCCAGCTCTGGTTTGTCATGACCTCTGCAACTCAGCTCTGAATAAAAAGGTAAAAAAATATTCCCTTAATGCCAGCTACACACCAGAAAAGATACYTAAACTCAGCAGATTTGGAAATCACAGGCATGTCTTGTTTGTCATGATTGACCTTTTCATTTTATTTTATTAATTATAAAATAGAAGTTTTTTTGGTGAATTTAAGAAAATAGCCCTCCTATCCCAAAAGATGCAATGCATGCACTCATCAGGAAGCACAGGCAGATAGAACATAAGAAGGTTTTTATTCAAGGTTTGAAAGTTTCTCTTTGTTTCTTTCCCCTCTCARTTTTACCTCTTGCATGGATCTTCCCTTGCTGGGAAGTGGTTAATGCACAATTTGATGTTTTATTTTCACAAAGTGTTCCTGCTCTTTCTCTGAGCTCTCCTCACCTGATCAGGCAGCACAGGMTCCCCTTTGTCCTGCCCTTGCCATCAGGGATGGTCAGAGGAGTCAGGAAGAGGAAGGCACTGATTATTTGGGAGTATTTGGGATGGTTTGTGTGTCCCTGACCATGTCCTATTCTGTCTCAGACATCGTCCTACTCATCCCTGTGGTTTTTTTTCCCCCCACTGAGGGGCTGTGGGCTCCAAACAGCCCAGCAGAGACCCTTTCCTGCCTGTGCAGTGACCATTCTGGTGGTCAGTCTGCTTTATTTACACAGCAGTAGATTAATTTAAAATTACAAACCCTGAAGCTTAATTGAAGTTAAGCATTTCACTGTCTCTGTTGTGGAAATACTGACTTTAAATCACAGAATCATTTCATTTGGAAGAAACCTCTCCAACTGCTCCCCAGCACTGCCAAGGCCACCACTGTCCCCAAATTCCACATCTACATGGCTTTTAAATCCCCTCAGGGATGGGGACTCTGCCACTGCCTGTGCCAGGACTGGACAACCCTTTCCATGAAGAAATTCTCCCCAAATCCAATCTGAACCTCCCCTGCTGTAATTTGAGACCATTTCCTCTTATCCTGTTGCTCCTCAGGTCCATCTCCAGACAAGTGGGATGATCTGCCAGGATGATCTGCCAGGACCTGCCAGGATGATCTGCCAGGATGATCTGCCAGGACCTGCCAACCCACACAGAGCTCTCCATGGTCCAGAGGCTCCTGGATGAGATTCCATCAATCCCCATTCCACAAAGTCACTCCCAAGCTCCAATTGCACCATGGAGAAATGGAGACATCCACCCTCCTTGTGTTAACTCCAAACCTTTAAAATTGGGAATATTTTGGCAATGGTTCAATGTGCGCCCACATGTGATTGTAAGTGTGACAGTGAAATGTTTTACCATTATTGTGTGAGTTTAAAATGCTGGGGGAGTGGGACGATCCTCCAGAATGATCAGTTCAACCAAAATATGTCTTCTGGAGATCTTTCTGTGCTCTCTCATGTCCTTCATTGTTAACAGCAGCAAAGCCATGGTGTTTAGCAGCTACTTCAGAAGGACTGAGAATTACCTACAGAGAGGAATTTTCTGTTTTCTGTGTTAAAAAACACCATAAACTCTCAAAAACATCAGGTTGTGTCAGTGGAGGACATGAGTCCTAGGCAGGTGAACCAAAAGAAAGGACAGATATTATTTAACACATTGAGAAAAGGGCCCTGTTGCTGAGGACAGCGGTAAAATGAACAAAAACACACAAGTGTCGAGGACATTTTGTCCTTTTTGAGTGCCTGGACTTAATGGATTTTTTCTGGCTGAGCTGTATAGAACAAAAACCAGCACGGCACTTCCCGTCTCTGCTCCCTGCACTTCTCGGGGGCTGTTCCTGTCGTAAATCATTCACAACTTTACTGAGGTGATCCTTACACAGTCAATCTACGTCTTCCAACACAAAATCAAGAGGGGGGAAGAAATGAAAACATGTCTATCCCGTTTTCCTGAGCCAGCTTTTCTCTCTCAATAAGCAAATTGTGATGTCCAAGCCCATGTGAGAGGCAGTTAGAAATGCCAGCAGTATATTTAATTTCAGTGCACATGCCAGGCTGTCCAAGATTTCTTGTCCTCTCCTCAATATCCCAATTGGTTGGTTTTGTCCACCAGCTCCTTTCCTCTTCCTTTCTGGGCTCTGTTTGTTCCATCCCTGTTCATCTTCCCCTGCCCTGTGCTTTCCCAGCATCCTATGGTCACTTCCAAATATTTTCCATGGGTAAACTGGACTTCAGAGAAACATTTGCCAGTTTTGCTGTTCCTACTCCACTGCAGCATGGCAAAAATGTGCATAATGCCATGTTTGCTCTGAGTCCTTCTCAAAATTCACTGGTGAGCTGTCCTGGGTCTACTGGGAGTAGTGGTTCTCTCGTGGTCAATGTCTATCTGTCCATCTGTAGTTTATTTGCTTCCAAAGATTTTTTTTTTAAAATATTATTATTATTATTATTATTATTATTATTATTATTATTATTATTATTATTATTATTATTCAAAAAGCTTTTTTGTTCATGTGCATTTGAATCTATATATACACAGACACACACACATTTGTAAAATATTGTTTAAAATTCTTCATTTTTTTTTCCAATTAGTTTCATAGAATGAGAGAACCATAAAGGCTGGCAGAACGTGACTGAACAGCACTTTGCCAACTACAACAGAGCACTGAGCCACATCCAAAGTTGTTCTTTGGACACCACTTTGATGGAGACTCCACCAAACCTCCYTGGGCAGCCCCTGCCAATCCTGACCCCCCTTTCCATGGGGAAATTTCTGCTGATGTCCCCCCTGGCCCTGCCCTGTCCCAGCCTGAGCCCCTTTCCCAGCTCCCTCAGCCTCTCATGGTTTTTTTTTTCCTGCAAAGAGTTAAAAAAAAAAATCACAAAATTTAGGACCTCTGGTGCCTCATTTCGTGTGTGCCATCAGCTGAAGGAAGTCCTAACATTGAGCTCCACGATTTTGGATCAAGTGCAATGGCAGTGCTCCCTGGATTCAATGGAACACTGGATGATGGGATGTCCTGGTTGCAAACTGCTTTTCAAACATCTTTTGAGCAGATTTCAATAGGTGCTGTTCAGTCTGAAATGTAAAAGTGCCATATGTACCAACAGTAGTGAATTATTGGAGAAAATAGATTAAGAATGGCAAGTGGGACGTGTTATTGAGAAATGAAGGAGAGGGGTTTTTTTTTGTTTTTTTTTTTTTTTTTCTTTTTGGAAAATCTTCCAAAAAAAGAGCTGAGCAAAAGCTTGCCAGATTTGGCATCTCAAGACAAAGCTGATTTGAGCTGAGTTCAGAAAAAGGTCTCAGTGTCAAATGTTTTCAACATTTTTGCACTAAATGAACTGAAATTCAGCCAAACCAGATTCCTCAGATTTGGGAAAAAAAGATTCCCTCCCAAGCCCAGGAGAAGCAGKCCAAGTTTCATCCTGACAGGAACGTTTTTGCCAAAGCTGTAAAAGCTGAAGTGAAAGTAATGATRCTTTATCTGGCATTTATAAGGCACTTTCATCCCAAAAAGTTCCTAAAGCACATTACACGGAGCAGGCTGGATTCCCCAGTCCTGACTCAGATGTTGTTCATGCACTTTCTCATTACAATATGGGGAATTTGAGAGCTCAGGCCTGAAGATCCCATGCAGGAGCACACACAGATCCCTTTCCATGTCCCACAGTGGGAATTCAATGGTCTGGACTGGGATCTTGGCTTTGCTGGRGATTCAGACCAGCAAAACCCAGCTGGGGTGAGGAGTTGCCCACCAGCAAAGCAGTTGTGGTCCAAAACTGGATTGAGTGATTCAACTTCACCTCCTCTGCCACAGGGACACGGATTTTTACCTGAACTCAATGCTTAAAACTTTTGCTACTCCATGATTTTTTTCCCAAGATTTCTCTTGGCTTTAGAATAATTCTGTTTTCTGCATCAGTGCCTCCCCTAATTCTATATATACGTATATTTCCCATAGATGGCACTGGAATTTCATGTTTTCTTCATTACATTTTTGTGCAGATTTTCCCTGTTTGGGACAGGTAGGGATTATTTTCCCTAGATTTAATTATCTGGTTTTGACTCTGTTGTTTTGAGTTGTTTGTTTCCCTCTTGGGAATCATTCAGAGTTTTCGATACACTTTTTTTTTTTTTTAAATAGATTAAAAAGTGGGGGTTTTCCCCCCTCTTTTCTCCTAAATTTGCTTATAATTTGCATATTTGATTCAAGAAACTACTTTTGCCACATTTGTGGAAGAAAGGAACACTTTAAAGTGGCTGTGTATCCTCAGCTGCTGTGAAAACAGGGTGGGAGGTGGGCAGAGCATCCATGGTGCCTGATCTTATCCCTCTCCTGCTTTGGGTTCACTCCTTACTATTGACTAARGGTGGAACAGGGCAAACTGATTCCCTGTATCCCCATTAAACCGAGAATTTCCACTTAAGTAATAAGATTTTAATTACCCAAGTCAGAATTTCATATTAAACTCTAATCTGATACATTACCAGCCTAAATTAATGTCAAAAGGTGTCCGTGTAGAGACTTTCCTTCATTTAATGATGGGTAGTTTGGGGCCTAAACAAATTATTTGCAAAAAACTCTCCAGCCYGCTGCAGGAATGGCATTTCCAAAGCTAATGGACTTTTTGATTTCCAATTAGTTCTCGCCTGACTTTGATCAGGAGGTTTTTTTTTTTCGCCGATTTACTGGGAACATTGGAACAAAAGGGTGTTGGGAAGACGGATCCTTGTATCATTTTTGCGGTGTGCTGACGGGAATTTGTGTGCAAAAAGTCATTTAATGGTCTCAGAACTGGGCTGGGACACAGGGAGCAGATGCTTGGCTTGGTGCCCTCCCCACGGCCTCAAGAAAACCCTTGAAGAAGCACAAAAGGAGATTTTTGTCCAAGCCCAAGCGCTCAAACGCTCCAAACACCCTGCTCTCTTCTTGGAGCTGTCGTCTTCAAAGTTCCACCCTCGGAATTCTTGTGATTAAAAACACTGGTTCACATGGAATCACAGAATATCCTGGGCTGGAAGGAACCCACAAGGATTGAGTTCAGCCCTTGGCCCTGCACAGACACCCCAAAATCCCACCCTGTGCATCCCTGGGATTAAGTTGTAGCCTGCCATGAAGTTTCCACTCATTTTTTATTTTTATGAATTATTTTGTCTTTGGTTGGACTCCTCARCCCTCCTCTAGAAGCCAAATCCAGCACTTTAAATGGCATTTGARTAACTAAAATGAGCCTTTCCCTGGTTTTAAACCCTCTTAACACCTTGTAACCACAGGTCCRGGCAGAATTAACTCCAAAATCCCCAGCAAGGGTTAATCCTGGCTGGCAGTTTGGCCATATTAGAACAATTACAGTGATTCATTGTCTATGTCTAATGGCATAATCTGATTGTAAAGACAGCAGAGTGGGCGTTGGAAAATATACAGCAGCCCACTGCAGTCAGTGTGAGGCAGAACAGGAAATGATGGTGGGTGTTAACCGTGTCACAAATGCTGGCATTAAACACTGACTCCACACCAAAAAAACGAGTAAAGATATGGGAAACGGCCTGTGTGTGTTTCAATAACAATTAGGAAAACATCTAATATTGGTTTTTAGCAACAGAAAGGGAAGTTGGAGTGAAAAACCAAGCAGAGGTGATTCTACTTACAGCTGTATTTACTATCTTCCTAACGTGTGAGCCAATGAGGAAAACTGCTCGGGACCATTCTGTTCAGAAAGAAGGTATTTTATAATGAAATAAATAGGAAATATAACTCCTGATTATGATATTGTCATTAAGGTACTTATTTTCAATTAAGAATTTTTATTAGCTCTCATCAAGTTGAGTAATGAAAGTGCTGTAAAATATACTTCCTTTCCCACCCAGCCTGCTCCCTCCTGGAGGAAAAAA